>NC_092673.1:32125647-32438479 GCF_964355755.1 Antedon mediterranea | reverse complement strand
ATGCTTGAAATAATGTCATGCGTATGAGGGCGCAATACAAACATAACAAACATGGCGGCCTCAAGGTTACCACCGGCGTTGGCAGCTCGCTTGAAAAAGCGAGGAATCATTCAAATAGAGCCCCGAAATGAAGGTATTTTTTGTACATTAAGATTAATGGATAACCAAAGTACACTTTTAATTTATAAATTCAGGTTAATACTCCCTTTATTAGGCCTAACTAAAGTTATTATCTAGGAGACTAGGGTAGGCCTAGGTAGGCCTCTAGCTAGCTAGGCTAGGCCCTCCTACTAGAGTAGGCCTAGAGGCCTAGCTAGGCCTAGGCCTAGTAGACTTAGTATAGGCTAGTAGGAACCCTTTTAGTTAGTAGTTGGCTACCGGCCTAACTAAGCCTTAGTAAGGCTAACTAGAGTAAAGGTCTCTAGGCCTAGTAGTAGGCCTAGAAAATGTTGGCGGCCGTTTCAGACACACTGCAGTACTGCACTGGCAGCTCTATCAAAATAAACATAGGTACTTTTCTTCACCAGCTTCTGATGACGAAGAGATTATTGCTGCAGACTACTCAGGTGACGATGTCTTGAATACTAACCACCCATCTTCAAAAGAACTCTCAAATGATAAATTACCACCAGGATGGTTTCGAATAAAAGACCCAACATCGTAAGTATAATATGTGATGATATAAAGTTTGCGGTACATGGCAGATGTAGTTTTGTGTGTAAAACTGTTCTTTAATAATGTCTTTCCATTCCGATCAATATTCTTGATTGTCCTCAGCAGTTAGAGTAACTATCATGGTAATGGTATAGCCTAGCTAGCTGAGTTGAGAAATATGTGTTGAAATCGTAACAACAACAAAATTTGCATCAAGACTCTCAAAGAATTCCTATATGAAAGAATTTCCAACTGGTGGTATCAAATCTCCTACATTGTCAATCAACGTCCCTATTAAGGTTTGGTTTCCACTACATACTGTAGACGCAACTCAAACGACCAATGACAAGCAAAGGTTTGAATAATCTATTGCTTGTGATTGGTCAATTCAGTAAGATTGTGCTTTCGTCCCAGTAAGTTGTGTCTCTATTTGGAACCAAGTTTGACCGATAATTTTAATAAAACATTTCTTTTATACATTTTAGTGGCTACCACTACTTCTGGGACTCGGATACAGATAAGGTATCATGGTTACATCCACTAGGTAAGTATTTGAAACATAAAGGTAACTAGAAAGCACATACTCTACTTCTCCCAATATTACTTTCCAGTTGATGAGACCTGTGATGTGAACCCATAAGAAGTTTGTCGGTTTTTAAATAGTAATTTGCTACAGTATGTTACTGTATTAATAGTGTTATGACATTTTTTATGAAGGCTGTAGGACTAGGAATGGGCATGGCTCTAGTTAATAGTGCTATGTAGGGTGAAAAAATCCTTCCTTGCTTATGGACTCTGGTGTAATTCCTGATGTATGCATATATATGGCAAAACACTGTACATTAATAGTCTTCTGGTGTAAACCTATTCCTCCTGCTTTTACCCTAAATTTTTGGGTCTCTATGGTAAATTTTTTTTTTTTTAGATCCAAAAGCTGTTATAACTGAGGCTGTATCAAGTGCAGAAAATGAGAAAACAAAAGAAGTGACAAGAAAGAAGGAAGTGACAACACGCTGGGATTCCTCGTTGGATAGAGTACCCCAAAACAATCAAAATGAAGGAGTCCGGGACAGATTAGAACCACCAAAGGTACATATCACAACATTAGACCCATCAAATATCCATCATATAAATACAATCAAATAATTTAAAAGTAAATACAGTCAACTCTTCTAATACCAGACATCTTTTGGCTGGTCAAATATGTCTGGTTTTCTAGAAAGTCTGGTATTCGGAATGTGATTGTAATTTTTATCCTTTCAATCCAATATTTTTGGGAAATTTATATTTTTTTGTCGTGGAAGAGTGACCCAACATCATCATCTTCCTATATTGTGCAGAACCTCTTATAGTCGTACCTACTTAGTTATAAGTTTTTGTTTTACTTGTATAGATTGGTCCATCAATTGGCCCAGCCTTTCCAGGCCAGCAGAGCGGCAAAGATAAAGGTGAAAAGGGAAGACATGCCCCTTATCAGAGGCCTGGAAGACAAAATAGAGGTTAGTGTAAATGATTATTACTAATTTTTATAGTTTTTTAAACTTTTTTGTAAACTATTTTTTACACTAGTATTATTTTCAAACATAATGTTTTGCCAATTTTTTTCAGATTCTCAGCGAAAGAAAAGAAGTCGAGATGATGAACTGGATCCCATGGACCCTGCATCTTATTCAGATGTACCAAGGTAAAATGACAATAAGATTCTGGATTTATATAGCGCCTAATGTGAAACATTATTACCCTAGTAATTGTTTGGATAAAACACGTATGTATACATACTCCCATAATGCAGCTAGTAATCAGCGCCAAGTTGTGTCTTGATCTAACCAGGTACCCATTTATACACCTGGGTGGAGAGAGGCAAAGGTAAGTAAAGTATCTTGCCTAAGGATACAAGCAATGTGGCGAGAGTTGGATTCGAACCTCGACCTCATGATTAGTAATCGAACGCCCAACACCCTGTGCCACACGTCCTTATATAAAATGACAATAAGCTCAAAATTATTTCGCCCTCTATTGTTTGGCTGTATGGATTTGACCATCTAAATTGAGACATTTTTTGTTAATTTTGTAAGTTTGTTTCTTTTCAGAGGTGACTGGTCATCTGGTCTGCCAATGTCTAACGATGCTAAAACAGGAGCTGACGTGACGGCAACTGGACCCTTATTCCAGAGTAGGCCGTACCCCAACCCTGGTGCAATCCTTCGGGCTAACGCTGGCTTGTCTTGATGCCTATCTTATTTATCGATCTATAAACTCTATTTCAAGATTTTCGTGAGTGCCACACTTTTATTATGGTTTATATCAACTAATGAACTTTAGTCTGTCTTGGAACGTAACAAATTTGTGATACCAAAACAGCTAGACTTTGTAACTATTGAATTGTGTCAGTGTCGGCTCAGCATATCTCGTTGCTTGATTTGTCAGGAATGTCCCACACTGGTCGGTAGCGGGAAAAAAAACTGGTGACATCACTTCAAGTATTGTTAAAAGCGAACTGAATCACTGTTAAAGATTTTACTTTAAACAGGAGCGCAGCTTGTATTCCATCTAGATGGTCAGCCTTACGACTTTTTGCTTATGTGATGTACCAGAGCGTAATGGATAAAATGCAACAGAATGGTATAAGTGAAAGGTGCAACTATCCCTATTGTTGTGGAAGTAAAAAGTTAAAATACTTTGTAGGCTCTACTACTTGCCCCTTTTTGGTTACTAAAGGCGAACTAATGTGATGGCGATGTATTTTAATGAATACACATCAGAATATGTCATGCGCGGAACCCATTTTATAGTGCCCTCTATGTTTTTATGTCTTTTTCAATATATTGCCCTCTATGGTTTAGTAGCGCTTTTATAAAGTCCCCGATATTTCGTATTTCCAAGTAGCAAACTATTGTATAACATTTACTCGTATTCCATGAGAATATAATAAATGTATTTTAAAATGATAAAACATGTATCAGAGATTTTCCAAATTGTATTTAAAAAAAGACTGAGTATATACTTTCTTTTTATTATAAGTAAAACTAAAATATATAACATAATTGACAAATGCTGATGAGACATACATATTCGAAACTTATCTACTAAATAAAGTCTACAAGACACTATTATTTTTTGAAGAATATTAACATTTGAAAAACAATAATAAGGATGCTCAACACGTAAAACTAAAACAAATAATTAGTTACGGTACCCGGTTCACACATGTACACCATTCAACATAAGATTTTTCATGTGAAAACAAGAAGTTTGTCATACTCGTAATCTTTCAAAGGATGTAAAGATTATATCTGTGTTACTCAGCACTCACTGCGTGTGCGTCATATATACTCGTATCTTCTCGGTACTGTATCTTCTCGGTACTGTATCTTCTCGGTACTGTATCTTCTCGGTACTGTATCTTCTCGGTACTGTATCTATTCCCGAAGTATCATAGGAATATGTGGCAATACACACATGTATCTAGAGTAACTTAACCTAACCATATTACATGATACAGGCACTACATGTGATGCTGTATTATCAAATACAGCACTGGGAATCGGGTGGTTTTACACGGAGTTTACATTACCGCGACAAATTAGCGTGCGAAAGCTAGCTGAGGATGTCGCTGGAGATATCTATTCAACATTTTTAATGTATGTGTTAATCGGGTATACTACATATATGTGTTCATACAGCAATATTTTAAATCATGAACGAGTACACTTAATATTACTTAAGAACTAATCTATTAGCATAGAGCGAATGATAATACTCCATATTATCATTAATCGCTTTAAGCGACTTTTCATCTATCATACTTAAATCCGTATCTTCTGTCTGTTTGTCTGCTTTCTGGAAACCTGTGCTGTTAAGAGAATTCCCGTAATATCCGAACCACCAAGCGCACATTGTTAAAATATACGAACTACGCCAATTTATACGCCATATATTAGTCGGCTGCCATTTCAGCATTGTTTTTCTGAACGGTATCGCGGTCTTGTCGCAGTACAACTTCATCATGGCTTCTGGATCTTTCAGGAAATCATCAGCGTCTATCACAATCGGATTCTGGTGTAACGTATCTCTAGCGTATACGTACAAATCCCACATTTCTTTACACAGTATCATGTCATCATAATGTTTTCCAATTGATCCACCCGTTAAACTTAACACATAAGACTTCTTGATTACACGATTAAGTGAAGTTACTACTTTTTTCGGATTTCTGATCAGAAAAGTGTGCGTGAACCCACTAGGTAGCAAGTCCATATTTCCACGTACGGCATGTGCGAAATCTTTACCAAATATAACATGTTTTCCTAAGTAGTCTTTTTCGAGTTCTGATTTAGCCCATTCGTAGGAAAAGCTTGATGATATGGGAAATTGGTTTGATTCTTTTCTAAAGTTGAACACTGCAGAATACATTTCATTAAACACTTGCGCTTCTTCAAGCATTACAATTGAACGTGCGATAGCTGTGGAAAGGCTTCTTGGTGTGGACCACATCATAACGCGAACTGGATTGTTACTTTTAGACGCCATCTTAACTCAACTCAGGCGACGCAAATAAAATGGAAGTGACACAACTTGAGATTCTCTGACTACCAAACTTGGTAACAATATCTGCTATGTACTAAGAGTTAAACTAGGTTGCTGTACCCGTGTTTCAAACAGTGTAGATATCGAATTATTGAGACAGACGCAAGTTGTGAATCAGTGTCTGTTTATTGAACGCAGTAACGATATCTGCTGTGTACTAACAGTTTGAACTAATTTAAGTTGCTTCCTGAAACTAATTTAAGTTGCTTACCGTACCAGTATTTCAAACAATGTAGATATCGAGTTATACCTGTATTAATGCATTAGTTTAAATGAGAATTAAAGATGATTACAAGATGCAAGTTGTAAATCTGTGGCTATTTGTACTAACAGCTGAGTTGAAACTAAATTAAATTGCTAACTGTACCAGTATTTCAAACAAAGTAGATATCGAATAATACCTGTATTAATACATTACTTTAAAAAATGATAGTTTAAGGTGATTACGAGACGCAATTTGTAAATCTGTGGCTATTTAGTAAACTTTGTACTAATAGGCCTAGTTGAAACTAAATTGAATCGGTTACTGTACCAGTATTTCAAATGTAGATATCGAATGATACCTGTATTAAGTTTAAAATGATAGTCCTACCGGAGGTCTCCGTTAAGGTTATTTTTAATTAGACAAGAGGAAATTGCATTTTTACTTGTCCTCTCCACTCCTCTTACTTGTCACGGAATATGGGCCTACTGTATGAGGAAGGCCTTCAATTAACAACCAAAATACTGTTCATGAACCTGAACATTAACTTTTAAAAAACAACATTAAAAATGAGGTACAGCAAATCAATCTTGGTGACATTAGTTCAGGTGTGAAATATTTTGTAGAGGTACGGTGAATTGATTAAATTTATTGATATTTTATCACATTTTACTGGAATTGTTACTGGCTAAGTGGATTTCCGTTCGTTTAGGCCCGATAAGCGCAAAAGTACTGACTGTATTTCGCAGAGAGTTCAGATATTAAAACATCATCAACATTATCATAATTCTTACTGAAGTACTAATCTATTATCGTACAGTGATTCGTAATACTTCATGTTGTCATCAATTGCTTTGAGAGATTTATCACCTATCGAATTCAAATCTAGTTTTCGTTTAGGTTTTTTAACTTGTTGAAATCCCGTACTTGTCAAAGATTTTCCATAGTAGCCGAGCAGCCAGCCTGCAAGACTCAAAGCGTACGAGCTGTGCCAATTTATACGCCATACATTAGTCGGCCTCCACGTCAGCATTGTTTTTCTGAACGGTATCCCTGTCTTGTCGCAGTACAACTTCATCATGGCTTCTGGATCTTTCAGGAAATCATCAGCGTCTATCACAATCGGATTCTGGTGTAACGTATCTCTAGCGTATACGTACAAATCCCACATTTCTTTAAACAATATCATGCCATCAAACTGTTTGTCCATAGAGTAGCCAGTCAAGTTTAGAAACAGAGAATTCTTTATTATACTATCGTTTGATACAACCACTTCTCTTGGGTTTCGGATTAAAAATGTATGGATAAACCCACTAGGCAGCAAACTCATGTTACCTCGCAAAGCGTATGCAAAGTCTTTACCGAATAAAACACTTTTACCGGGGTATTCTTCTTCAAGTTCTGATTTCACAAATTCGTAGGAAAACCCTGGTGATAGCGGTAGATAGTTCATTGGAAAGTGAGAAGAACTTGGTCCGAAGTGAAAAGCTGCCGAGTACATCTCGTTAAAGACTTCGGCTTCTTTCAAAGTCAAAATGGAACGTTCTATTGCTGTGGAGACACACCTTGGCGTTGACCACATCATAATACGAGTTGTTTTTTCTTCAGATGCCATTTTCTACAAAATCGAAAGAAGGAAAATCACAATCAACTAATATATCTGATGAGGAGGAAGTCGGGTGTAAACTGTGAGAATTCCATTGAAATGTTAGTTATATATACCGTACTCAGCCTATAATACTATGAAAAGTGGGTTTATTTTTTATGATACCAGTATCACACAATGGGTGGGAAGTCGTTAATAAGACTTTTCAAAAACTACCTGTATCAATATTAGTCATAGGATCACATTTCCTCTAATGATTATGATTTCTAACTAACGGATTTATGGATTTTGTTTTTCTAAAATTAGATCAGCGTGGGGATTACCAAAACAAGATGTGAAATAAAAATAACTGGTCAATATTATATCATAATTATTTAATTTTAAAAAGTGGATAATTTGGCAATTTTTCGAAAAAAATCCCTGTAGGCCTACTATATTACAGGGAAATTGTCGAAAAATGACCGATTTTTTACCATTTTATTTTGTCGACATAAATGGTTACTATAGCATAATAAACATGCGGAGAGTCGAATAATGGCTTCTGCGCATGTCAATTGTTCTATAGTAACCAGTTTTATCGAAAAGTAAAAAGGTCGAAAATTAGCAATTTTTTTGAAAAAATCCCTGTACTATAGTACAGGGAAATTTTTCGAAAAATGGCTGATTTTCGACCCTTTTATTTTTTGACATAAATGGTTACTATAGCATAATAAACATGCGCAGAGCCGAATAATGGCTTCTGCGCATGTCAATTGTGCTATAGTAACCACTTTTGACATAAATGGTTACTATAGCATAATAAACATGCGCAGAGTCAAATAATGGGTTCTGCGCATGTGAATTGTGCTATAGTAACCAGTTTTATCGAAAAGTAAAAAGGTCGAAAATTCCTGTACTATAGTACAGGAAAATTTTCGAAAAAAGGCCGATTTTCGACCCTTTTATTTTTTGACATAAATGGCTACTATAGCATAATAAACATGCGCAGAACCGAATAATAGGTTCTGCGCATGTCAATTGTGCTATAGTAACCACTTTTAACATAAATGGTTACTTAAGCATCAAACATGCGCAGAGTCGAATAATGAGTTCTGCGCATGTCAATTTTGCTATAGTAACCAGTTTTATCGAAAAGTAAAAAGGTCGAAAATTCCTGTACTATAGTACAGGAAAATTTTCGAAAAAAGGCCGATTTTCGACCCTTTTATTTGTTGACATAAATGGTTACTATAGCATAATAAACATGCGCAGAGTCGAATAATGTGTTCTGCGCATGTCAATTGTGCTATAGTAACCACTTTTGACATACTGTAAATGGTTACTATAGCATAATAAACATGCGCAGAGTCGAAAAATGGGTTCTGCGCATGTCAATTGTGCTATAGTAACCAGTTTTATCGAAAGGTAAAGAGGTCGAAAATTAGCTATTTTTTGGAAAAAAAATCCTTGTACTAGTACAGGGAAATTTTCGAAAAATGGCTGATTTTCGACCCTTTTATTTTTTGACATAAATGGTTACTACAGCATAATAAATATGCGCAGAGCCGAATAATGGCTTCTGCGCATGTCAATTGTGCTATAGTAACCACTTTTAACATAAATGGTTACTAAAGCATAATAAACATGCGCAGAGTCGATTAATGAGTTCTGCGCATGTCAATTTTGCTATAGTAACCAGTTTTATCGAAAAGTAAAAAGGTCGAAAATTCCTGTACTATAGTACAGGAAAATTTTCGAAAAAAGGCCGATTTTCGACCCTTTTATTTGTTGACATAAATGGTTACTATAGCATAATAAACATGCGCAGAAATAAAAAATGGGTTCTGCGCATGTCAATTGTGCTATAGTAACCAGTTTTATCGAAAGGTAAAAAGGTCGAAAATTAGCTATTTTTTGGAAAAAAAATCCTTGTACTAGTACAGGAAAATTTTCGAAAAATGGCTGATTTTCGACCCTTTTATTTTTTGACATAAATGGTTACTACAGCATAATAAACATGCGCAGAGCCGAATAATGGCTTCTGCGCATGTCAATTGTGCTATAGTAACCACTTTTAACATAAATGGTTAATATAGCATAATAAACATGCGCAGAGTTAAATAATGGGTTCTGCGCATGTGAATTGTGCTATAGTAACCAGTTTTATCGAAAAGTAAAAAGGTCGAAAATTCCTGTACTATAGTACAAGAAAATTTTCGAAAAAAGGCCGATTTTCGACCCTTTTATTTGTTGACATAAATGGTTACTATAGCATAATAAACATGCGCAGAGTCGAATAATGGGTTCTGCGCATGTCAATTGTGCTATAGTAACCACTTTTGACATACTGTAAATGGTTACTATAGCATAATAAACATGCGCAGAGTCAAAAAATGGGTTCTGCGCATGTCAATTGTGCTATAGTAACCACTTTTGACATACTGTAAATGGTTACTATAGCATAATAAACATGCGCAGAGTCAAAAAATGGGTTCTGCGCATGTCAATTGTGCTATAGTAACCAGTTTTATCGAAAGGTAAAAAGGTCGAAAATTCCTGTACTATATATAGTACAGGAAAATTTTCGAAAAAAGGCCGATTTTCGACCCTTTTATTTGTTGACATAAATGGTTACTATAGCATAATAAACATGCGCAGAGTCGAATAATGTGTTCTGCGCATGTCAATTGTGCTATAGTAACCACTTTTGACATACTGTAAATGGTTACTATAGCATAATAAACATGCGCAGAGTCAAAAAATGGGTTCTGCGCATGTCAATTGTGCTATAGTAACCAGTTTTATCGAAAGGTAAAAAGGTCGAAAATTAGCTATTTTTTGGAAAAAAAATCCCTGTACTAGTACAGGGAAATTTTCGAAAAATGGCTGATTTTCGACCCTTTTATTTTTTGACATAAATGGTTACTACTGCATAATAAACATGCGCAGAGCCGAATAATGGCTTCTGCGCATGTCAATTGTGCTATAGTAACCACTTTTGACATAATTGGTTACTATAGCATAATAAACATGCGCAGAGTCAAATAATGGGTTCTGCGCATGTGAATTGTGCTATAGTAACCAGTTTTATCGAGTAAAAAGGTCGAAAATTTGCCATTTTATGGAAAAAATCCCTGAACTATAGTACAGAGAAATTGGCCGATTTTCAACCCTTTTATTTTTTGACATAAATGGCTACTATAGCATAATAAACATGCGCAGAGCCGAATAATGGGTTCTGCGCATGTCAATTGTGCTATAGTAACCACTTTTAACATAAATGGTTACTATAGCATAATAAACATGCGCAGAGTCAAATAATGGGTTTTGCGCATGTCAATTGTGCTATAGTAACCAGTTTTATCGAAAAGTAAAAAGGTCGAAAATTAGCCATTTTATGGAAAAAATCCATGAACTATAGTACAGGGAAATTGTCGAAAAATGGCCGACTTTCGACCCTTTTATTTTTTGACATAAATGGCTACTATAGCATAATAAACATGCGCAGAACCGAATAATGGGTTCTGCGCATGTCAATTGTGCTATAGTAACCACTTTTAACATAAATGGTTACTAAAGCATAATAAATATGCGCAGAGTCAAATAATGGCTTCTGCGCATGTCAATTTTGCTATAGTAACCAGTTTGATCGAAAAGTAAAAAGGTCGAAAATTAGCAATTTTTTGTAAAAAATCCCTGTACTATAGTAGGCTACAGGGAAATTGTCGAAAAATGGCCGATTTTCGACCCTTTTATTTTTTGACATAAATGGCTACTATAGCATAATAAACATGCGCAGAGCCAAATAATGGGTTCTGCGCATGTCAATTGTGTAACCACTTTTGACATAAATGGTTACTATAGCATAATAAACATGCGCAGAGTCAAATAATGGGTTCTCCGCATGTCAATTGGGTAATCACTTTTGACATAGTAACAGTTTTATCGAAAAATAAAAAGGTCGAAAATTTGCCATTTTTTGAAAAAATCTATGTGCTATAGTATAGGGAAATTTTCAAAAAAGTGGTAAATTTCGATCCTTTTATTTGTTGACTTAACTAGTTACTATTGCTCTATAAGATGATGAAAACACAATATATGTGCATACAGTATATGGCAATATTATCGCATAATTATTGAATTTTAAAAAGTGGATATTTTGGCAATTTTTCGAAAAAAAATCCATCAATATGTTAAGCTGTCCATATTTGGTCATTTTTTGGGGAAAATCCATGTAGGCCTACACTAAAGTTACAGGGAAATTTTCGAAATATGAAACAATTTTCACCCATTAATTTTTTTCAAAAATTGGCATGCGCAGAAGCACATAATGTGGTCTGCACATATTACCTCACTATTATTTGGTCATTTTTTTCGGAAAAATCCAAAAAAGGCCCAAATGTTGACCACTTGTTACCAATAAGGCTACATGTAAACATTATGCTTCTTTCCCACTAACAATTCTTAATAATAAAACGCCCGCATGTGATCATCTAGTAAAACATTGGGATAACGTAATTAATATATCACGTAAACTTTTATAACATCCGAGTAATACAATAGCCTACAGTATTTCTATATAATTTAATACTAATTTAATCTAGGTTAATACGCATCATAAACCCATGGAATTACATTTGAAAACAAATACAAGCTAGTTTTAGATTAGTTTAATTAGACTTGCCAGTCCAGTCTTCGCGCTATCATTTCTTTTTTCAGCGAACATCTTTCTTTTCCTTCTGGAATTTAACAAGGCCATATACATGGCTGCAGTCGCGTGCTCAAGTTAGTGTTTACCTACCAACCGACCGACCAACCAACCGACTGACATAGTGAGCTGTAGAGTCGCGTTGCACGCGACTAAAAACCAGACATAGTGCTAAAATTTTTTTTTTAAAAGAATATATAAAGCTCTGTCTGCACTCTCAAACTGTAACAAAAAAAAATGTGATGTGCCCATATATAGACATGATGATCAGGTCATATCACTATTATATTTGGGCATATCACTACTATATTTAGGCACATCACACTTTTTTTGGTAATGTAGATAGAGCTTTATTCAACTCTATTGGGTTTTTAAAAATATTTTTTTCATTACTTTATTGCTTCAGAGAATTTACTAAATTGCACTTTTTAAAAACAAAGACACTTATGTATTTATTATATAACAACTACAATAAATTACTTTAAATACACTGTCATGGTATTGTAGGGACAACAATTGTAGTTGCTGCAGTAACTGAATTTTATTCTGGTTAGAAATCTGTTATGGGTGATCATGAAGTACTGAAGTAAAAGGTAGTTACTGAACTACAGTAGAATCATTTTGACAAGATCCTGTAAAGCTCCGTCTATACTCTACACTATCAAACTAGTTTGCCAAAAGTGCCCAAATATGGTAGTGATATGACATCGTCATGTCCATATATGGTCACATGAAATTTTTTCGTCACATAAAGATGATAGAGTAGCACAGCTTTGGAAATGAAATGGGGTTTTTAAAAGTGAAATCACATAGTTTTTGGCTATGACAAAACAAAAACCTGGTACTGTATATCTTATAGACGGCCACAAATCAACGAACACAATCCTGACCACATTGTTACAATTCAACTATTTTTACTGTACAATACGTTACTGCCTTAAATTTCTAGCTTTTCAAAAGCTAACAAAATGTTGTGCTCTACTTCCACCATCAACTTACTTGTATGACAAAAAGGGCGGCCATACCACCCTTAAACTATTAAATTAACTGTGTCTTTTATTTTATCTATACTGTAGTACCACAAAAAAAACATCGGTTCATACAGCATACTCCTGATGGCATGGGCTGAATTACCAATTACATTTTGATCCTTATCAGAGTTAACATTATATTAGAGTTAATTAACACAGAAGAGGTACTGACCACACAGGCATTTACATCGGACGTTCTGATCAGCTTAAGCATGCATACAGAGTTAACAAGATCGTGTGAACACAGCTTAAGAAGGCATACAGAGTTAACAAGTTTGTGTGAACACAGCTTAAGCATGCATACAGAGGGGAACAAGATTGTATGAATTACACATCTTAAGCATGCATACACATTTAACATGTTCGTGTGACCACAGCTTCTTTCGCATAATCAGCCGATTACTGTAAATTAATGGATTTTACTGAATAGTCACTTTGTTTGCATGATTTAGCTTTCTCTTTTTACTCAACATAAATACTAATTAATGTCACCATATCATGCTCTTTAAACATAAGTATTCTGAACTTAAAGCAGTCCATTTTGTATACAGTAAACAGATTACAATAATTATTTGTAATTGAAAAATGTAATGGGCATTTAGTTATATTGTACAGATTATTAATTTGTAAATCATACTATAATGCTCAACATTTGTGACCTAAAGACTTTCAAGCATACATATACATATATTATTTACATATTATTTTCTATGCCTGCGTGTAGCGTACCCTTGCACCATTGGCACTCAAACCATGGAGTACTTTACTCCATGCTCAAACACAGTACTTGGAATCATAACATCTAATACATTAAATAATATATAAAATGTAAAATTATGTCGAACACACTTATATAATACAACATTTATACATACATACAGTATGTTACAATCACAAATAAGGTAATTATTGATTAAACTCACAATGGAATAAACCATTTCAAAATAGGGCTAACCCACATTCAACAGGGCTGTGCTTGGCAAGAAAAATAATTAAAAATATCAAAATGATGATGCTCTGTTATTATTATATACATTATCAAGGTTGTGGTGGTTTATTTACTCTGAATACAGATGAGCAGTAGAATAAATGATGTTCAGTAGTACAGATCTCCTCATCAATATTTGAATGTAAATAAATACAATAGAACTCCTCCTGTGAGACACCCCTATTCAGGGGACACCACTATTAGTCCATGGGATTTAGCTAAAAAATGACCCTTTTCTCACACAAATTGCAAGAAAAGGTTTTTTTGATGAAATGTGTTCTTTAGACCCTACTGAACATATTTATCAACGTTAGGACATTTTTTCGACAACGGGAAGTAGCCTAATTTGCATAATTAAAAATGGCCGCCATTTTTGATAACGTACTCTGTATCTTGAAAACCGCTAGTCACAGATACTTAATTATGGTGTCAAAATCGTTAGAATATATGTTTTTATATTCACTTTATTGAAAAAGTTTGTCCAAAAATGAATGGAAGTGCTATTTCTAACATTATTGACCTTTGACCTTGAATTCTCATATCTCAGCAACCACTAATCGGAGATATACAAATTAGGGCTTAAATTGTTCAGAAACTACACATTTATATCCAGTCTAATGGCATGTTTTTGCAAAAAATGGCGGATTCTAACATTATTGACCTTTGACCTTGATTTATCATATCTTAGCAACCACTAATCTGAGAGACACACAATATGGCTCAAACTGTTCAAAAACTACATATTTATATTTAGTCTAATGGCATGTTTTTGCAAAAAATGGCCGATTCTAACATTATTGACCTTTGAACTACATAAAATCGCATAACTTTGAAAATATTGTACATATGAAATTATTTTTAGTGTCAAATTATTCAGAACATACATGTTTCTATAGAGTCCAATGACACATTATGTCCAATAATGGCCTATTGTATGGTTATTAACATTTGAACTATATTTGAAAAGCCTTTAAACCCGGAATCTCCTTCATGTGGACATCCATTAGAACATGTGATTTGGCACTCTAAAATGTAAGAGTTGCAATGTTGACTTATTATGTTTAGTTTAAAGTAGGCCATGGTACACTAAATTTATAAGCATAAACTATTGCATTCATCCATAAACTGCCTACAAGTTTACACGTTTGTTTATTTTATTTCTTATCGTTTTCGCAGCTGAAGCTGAATTACAATATATTTATATTAAAAGCATTAAAATTGATGGTTAAAAAATGGTAAAAATTAAACCACATAGAAACATGGTACATACACAATACATTCACGTAAAAAAAGTACAAAAACAAGTAATAAAAGGTTAAAAACTATACACGACTAGTAGTCGTACTGTATATGGTTATTGAAATAAATAAATAAATTCCATAAGAAACTGAGGTTTTTACTGTATACGGCGAAAATATTGCAAGTGGTGGTCAGCCTAATTATGAGTCTCGATAGCCAATTAATTAAACTAAACTAAATATGTTGCATTAATATCGATCTTTTAAAATTCCAGTTGTCAACAATGCGTCTATTAGTAGAAAATGCCTTCTTAATAAGACTATGTTTCAACCTAAAAGAATGCCCTCAAGAGTGATGCTATCCTTAGCAAAATATAAACTAAATAATCTTTAGAAATTTGTTTTTTGAATATGCCATTTAATGGCAATTTAATTTGATCAAAATATAAATTACTAACTTGAAAAAAACGTTAATAAACCTGCAAAATGGCATGGCCTATTTAAAGTATGTACAATGTAACAATATATCATAAAAAAAACTACATTTTTGTTGGCTCTGTTAATAGTGTCAACACCAACTTTCTCCTGAGTAAGATGTAAGACCTAATTAAAAATTTATTAATAATCCAAACCTATAATTCAATTTTTTTTTTTTTTTTTTCAATTCATCGACATTTTTATTCCATAATCAAAATAAAAACATATACAAATACAATACAAATAATAAGATAATGGAATGGGATACAAAATAAGCACAAGTGCTTTAAGCATGTAACCCTAACAAAAAGATCAAACAATTAGTACAAACAAAAAGAACAGACCAAAATAACATAATGTGATTTACTTAACTTAAATATTTCTATTGTTATAATATTGCTTTAATCTCTGTTTAAACAAACTTAAAGTGGGGGATTGTTTTATATAGTCTGTTAAATTGTTCCAAATATGTGTTCCTTGGTAGGAAATACATTGCTGTCCGACTTTGGTGCGTTTTAGTTGTGGACAGTAGTTTGACCTGTTTCTAGTTGAGTAATTATGGAATGAGGCAGATGTACTAAATAAGTTATTAAATGATTCAGGTAATAGATTATGTTTATATTGATACATAAATATAGCAGTGTGTTTCGTATAAAGGTCAAAAATATTTAATGTTTGGGTTGAAATAAAAAGTGGATGAGAAGGATGCATAAAATGAACATGACAAATATTTCTAAGTGCTTTTTTCTGGAGAATATGTATACGGTTTAAGTTTGTAGCAGAAGTAGCACCCCATACTGTGATAGCATACGTTATTCTAGGTAATATAAGTGCATTGTATACCGTTAACAAGATTTTACTTGATAACATAGACTTCACTTTGTTTAAGACACCAATTATTCTAGAAATACTGTTTGCTACCTCATTTACATGAAAATTAAACGATAAAGTTTCATCCAGAAATAAGCCTAGAAATTTAACTTCAGTAGCTTTTACTATACATTCATTTCCCATCCTCAATTCTAGTGAGGTAGTGTCAGCTGACTTATTTCTAGCCTTAAATATAACATATTTTGATTTGTTTACATTTAGCGTTAATTTGTTAGCAATAAACCAGTCCGAAAGTATAGATAACTCCTGGTTCATTGTATCAAAAGCTTGAGTAATATCATTGTGACTATAAAACACATTTGTGTCATCTGCATACATAATCATGTCTACATGGTTACATGCTAGACTAATATCATTAATGAATATAAGAAATAATAATGGACCCAATATGGATCCCTGAGGAACTCCAGTGTTTACTGTCATTTTACTAGATGCAGTATTAACAATAAATGTGTATTGTAGTCTTTTTTTAAGATAGTTTGAGAACCAGTTTAGCGGTACTCCTCTTATACCATAAAATCTTAACTTATCTAATAATATATCATGATCGATTGTATCAAACGCTTTTGATAAATCAAGGAAAACTCCTAGTGTGAACTCTTTATTCTCAATAGCGTTTGTGATTTTTTCAATCGATTGTATTAAAGCATGACTAGTTGAATGGTGTTGTCTAAATCCATACTGTGTTTTACTCAGTACGTTATATTTTGAGAGGTAACAAATCGTTTGATCATACACAATCCTCTCAAATATTTTGGAAAATGTAATGTATGTATACATATAGTCTAATATTTTTTTTTTAAGTGAATATTTCAGTTTTTAAATTTAATTTAAATCAACTGGTTACATGCACTTTAAATTACCACCATATTCTAAACAAGTAGTGCCAAATCACATGTTCTAATGAATGCCTACATGAAGAAGATTCCGGGCTTAAAAATCCTTTTCAAATATAGTTCAAATGTTAATAACCATACAATAGGTCATTATTGGACATAATGTGTCATTGGACTCTATAGAAACATGTATGTTCTGAATAATTTGACACTAAAAATAATTTCATATGTACAATATTTTCAAAGTTATGCGATTTTATGTAGTGCAAAGTTCAAAGGTCAATAATGTTAGAATCGGCCATTTTTTGCAAAAACATGCCATTAGATTAAATATAAATATGTAGTTTCTAAACAGTTTGAGCCATATTGTGTGTCTCTCAGATTAGTGGTTGCTAAGATATGATAAATCAAGGTCAAAGGTCAATAATGTTAGAATCCGCCATTTTTTGCAAAAACATGCCATTAGACTGGATATAAATGTGTAGTTTCTGAACAATTTAAGCCCTAATTTGTATATCTCCGATTAGTGGTTGCTGAGATATGATAAATCAAGGTCAAAGGTCAATAATGTTAGAAATAGCACTTCCATTCATTTTTGGACAAACTTTGTCATTAAAGTTAATATAAAAACATATGTTCTAATGATTTTGACACCATAATTAAGTATCTGTGACTAGCGGTTTCCAAGATACAGAGTACGTTATTAAAAATGGCGGCCATTTTTAATTATGCAAATTAGGCTACTTCCTGTTGTCGAAAAATGTCCTAACGTTGATAAATGTGTTCAGTATGGTCTAAAGAACACATTTCATCAAAAAAACCTTTTCTTGCAATTTGTGTGAGTTAAAAGTCTAAATCCCATGGACTATATATAAGGAAACACTTTCCTGCGAAATCAACACAGGAATGTATTTTAAAACTACTATTTAGGGGCACACGCACCCCTGTTTACAGAACACCCTCATTTGGGGACACTTTGGCTGGTCCCAACGGTGTTCCCATACTACTACTGCATTATAAAATATCAAGCTGTTTTCAATTTCAATTCAATTAATTCCCGACAATTCGATAAATAAACCATTTAGTTGAGATGTTATCAAATTTCGCAGAATATGAATCGTGAAAGATCGAACCTAAGAGTATAAATTAAACGTAGAAAGGTTGGAGTACCTGTCATGCTCAGTACGTCGCTGTTTTTTTCAGACTAACTTTACCACTTTCTGTGCCAAATGAAAGAACATGAACACCTGTATTCACACTTCCGACACAGATACTGCAAACAAAAATGTAATAAAAATTATGTAAAAATTATACCACAATGATTGATTATACCACAATGATTGATTATAACACAATGATTGATTATACTTAAAGATGTATTGTCCCCCAAATCATAAAAAATGAAGATTAATAAATCAGACATTGAATAGTCCATTTTTCAGCTTTAAAAAAGTTAATCACTTTTGTAGAAAAACATGCCAAAAAAATAATGTTTTCACTTATAAAAAGACAAAATAACGGTGAAACTTAACCAAAACACAATTGGCTGGCAGCCAATTTGACTATTTTTTGCTTTAAATTTTAGTTTTTTAACTTTTAAGTAACAATAAAAGGGACAACATCTTTAAATATTTAATTTACAGTATAACTCCTATTATTTGGCCCATCAAAGTGTTCCCTTAATAGGGGTACACTCTGAATATGTGTTGGCTGTAGTGTTAAAGCTACATTCAAATTGTGCCCGGATTCGATCCGGCGCCCTGAGAAAAAAATCGCAAGCGTTGAGCATGCCTTCATATCAAGCATATCCGTTGTCAAGCGAGGTCATTCATGCTCACTTCTGATTGGACAAAAGAAAATGTGCTGCAAATAAATGGCTTCTTGATCCATCGCTCCGAATTCAAACATAATGCCCTCTATACTATGGATTTAATTTTTATGCCATAATTATCCTATGCATTATTCATGATATCTGCTTCAACAAGTTGGGAAAAAAAAATTGCTACCAGCTAAAGGATATTAGAAGAGAACTGTAGTTGTTATATTTTATTGTTATTGAATACAAATTTATTTATTTCCAGATTCAGGGGAAAAAACTGAAGTATCATCTGTTATTTTAAACAATACATGATAAATCAGAGTAAAATGAATACAGAGTTGAAGAGAATTAATGTCATCAATAAATCTTAACAAAACACATTTATACACGTCACATGAATAACAGTATGTTTTTTATGACCTATTTCATGAGGATTATGAGAGAAGGAAAAAGCTGTCCAGGGCATAAATATGTTTCATATTCAATAAAATCTATATTTTACATTTTATTTCGTTTGTTTAATCCTTACAAATGAATAGATTATTTTTATTAAAAATAAAAAAGTAAAACTCGTTCCTAATAATATACCATGTTCGTATACACTCTAACAAACAATTTTGTTTTAGAAATTTAAATTTACCTTGTATCAGGAAAAACAGCCAATGATAAAAGAGAACCAGCTCCATCAAGGTAATGAGTTGAAAGACATTCTAAAAAACAAGAAGGGGGAAAAGAAGATAGAAGAAGTAAAAGCAAAAGAAATCGAAAATGTTTTCATTGTAGAGTTAATCATTGTCTTCAATGAAAATAAATTGACCAATTTATCAAATGTCATAAAAACATTAAAGACAGCATTATTAGAATTATTATCCTCTGGTTCTAGGATAAAACTTTTCTAATTTCATTTGCATTTGCTGATTTATCAAAACAAATTACCTGAGGAATCTCTATCCCAGACTTTAACAGTTGAATCGTTAGAACAAGTTACCACAAGAGGGCGTTCTGTTTTAGCAAATGCACACGCACAGGTTGTCTGTGTGTGGCCTTTATACTCCATTAGAATTTTGCCTGTCCTTAAATCCCATAACTAAAAAGAAAATTTGTGTCACAGTTAAAAAAAACAATGCATTTTGTAAAAATTACCGAAACGATAATTGATACATACAGTAAATCTTGTCATTTAAGAACTCCGCTATTAAGGCCAATCTACACAGACAAGTGTTAACAGTAAGTGGAAAACCATGTAGCTTGTTCCATGTACAATCTGTATCTATCCTCCGCATTGTCTGTAAATGGTCATAAGGAATAACAAATTCTATATTTTTATTTCTGTAACCGCTCGTCTGTGTAAATTGGCCTTTAAAAAGGACACTTGTTTCATTTTTGGGTCCCAAAGGTGTCTCCTAATAGCGATTCTACTGTAAAAGTTTTAAATATCAACAAGAATCTTGTGATCCAATCATGCAGATTGAGTGAGATCACAAAAGTATGTTACGCTTGACTGATTTCACAACATATCACTTAGTGCAATAAATATATGATGCCTTAGAATCCTCAACATTTCATTGTAATATTTTAATCAATACTTTCACTTGAACAGTTGACCTTTACAACAACAACAAACTCACAAATGCGTTTTACCGATGCTTTATAATGTCTTCATCTTTAATAGACCAGTAAATCGCCTCACGCTTTGGCTATCAGTTAATAATATATAACCATAATGATGCAATAAATATTCTGTTTCATGGCGATCTGAAGGCTATAAACGTCTTGGACTTATTACTCTCGGACAATTCTGGGCTTTGCACAAATTGCTTAATTGCGGAAATTAAGATCAAGTAATTTCAACAAGCAATAAAAGATCAATGAATTGAGAACTTTAAATTTGACTATAAAAGATTTAGATTATCAAGATGCTTTCTGTAAAATTACTAAGCAACCAACCAAAGGAATATATATATATATAAACAACATTTTACTGATTCGAATCCTGTGTGCCATCATTTTATTTTATTTTACCAGTTTTATATGTTTTTTTTAAATTTATATTTATAAAAATGTAGTTAAGTTCTTCTAGGGCCCCAGACATGTTATGGTGACTTTTTTGCTTTTGCGGTCCAAGGACATTTTTGATGTTGAATAAATAAAGGAAATAAAATGAAATATTTATTATTATTATATATATTTCACCCACTTTTAATTCATTCAAAATTATTCTAAAAACTCATAAATTTATCTTTCAGGATATTATGCATCTATAATAAGTTGTTTTCCAGGCACATGTGGCCAAGGATTACCAATAGTAAATTAGTCATATGTCCTATCAGATAGGTGGTAATCCTCCTGATACAGGGGCTATTTTTTTAACCAGTTCACCGGGATAACCTCCCTACTCGACTTGAATGATGATTTGAGTTTTTTTAAGTACACATGGACAAACTGTGTACACTGGACCTACGGTTTATAGTCCTTATTCTAAAGCACTTGTTCCACCATCAGAACTAGGAGCGAGTAGGCCTTGTACTTATGCTAATATAGTTGGCTCTTTATATATGGTAAACGGCATCCCTGCCTTAAACACTCAACCATTTTACCTCATTTTATTAACAAATACCGGTTTGGCATATACCTACTGTAGCTTCGCAGCCTTGTTCGCTAAACCCATTACTACTCGTAACACAGTAAAGAGAATCCTTTGAAACATCACAACAGGTTTGAATGTAATTTTTCCTAGGAAATATTTGACTTTCTTGAAGAGATCTAGTGTCCCACAAGCTGAAGAAAAAAAGAGAATTAAGAAATACAACATATTACATGGCTAACAGAGACTAGTAGTAGCAGGGATGAATTATAGTACAATAACGGTACTCAATGATACTATTGTATACTTCAGGTGGTGCCATTTTGGTTACCATTGTACACCTATTTCCAATTTTCCAAAATGAATCCATGGTCATATTAGTTTTAAAAGACCATATATTTAATAGCTTCTTTAGCTAGAATCCCAATTTGATTTTTTAAATCCAATGCAGCACTTTATTAACAAACATTTTCAAAACTCAAAGGCACCAAGAAACCCCTATTTCAACATCGTGGATCCGCATACACGAAACTCCTTACCGTAGACATTTATCCTCGCTAGTTTGGGCTACCGCGTGTTGATCAGGCACCCATTTCACATCTGTTACTAAGTTCCTTGATATAGCACTCTGCTTCGTACAAACGCCAGTTTCTACATCCCATAATCGTAGAAAGTTGTCTCTTGACCCTGTACATATAATTTGATTATCTGAAAGAAAATTTTCAATTTTGTGAATAATCATTTTTATTTTTTAAGAATTTTAAGATAATTATTAAACTAGTTAATGTAAGTTATAGAGAGATCTAAGAGCTGATAACATAAAATGGTTACATAAGCAGCAAAATATACTAATGTGTGTATATAGTGGCAATTACCAACACGTTTTCCTCAAAATATATTTCATAGACCCATGTAAAGCCCACATTGGAGTACTCAATTTATAAGCCCAAGTTTTAATTTTGATGCAAAATATAATTTTGGAGTCATGCAATGTTACTTTGCTACAAAAATATTCCCTATTAAAATAAAATTAGAACTCAACTGAATTGGTATAAAAACATAATTGATTTTGGAACGTGTGTGAATAACCACTGGTAAAAATTTAGTACATCTGAATTCTATTTAAATATTACCAATAGCATATGTTTTTCGGTCTATAAATTTCAGTCAGAATACAATCATCTGCTTGAATAAACTGTTTCTAAAATTAGATGTCAATTATCAAGACACAATAATGAGTCAAAATTGATATTCTATTGGGATTTAACAGCAGCAAAAGTTGTGAATATTGGAGTAAATTTTGATTAAATTTGGCACATTAGCCAATTCTGGTTAACTTTGACTAAAAATAGTATAGCTATGTTGTTAATCCTTTCAAGTATTTGTCAGATAACAAGTCTTGGTTAAAGCATATCAAAGACAAACAAACAACATAACTAAAGCTCTGTCCACACTATCAAACTAGTTTAACAAAAAAAGTGCCTAAATATGGTAGTGATATACCCAAATATGTGTCTTTGGCAGTGTATATTATTAATCAGAAATAAAATATAATTCCCCTACATATGATTTTCCCAGAAATTGTTTTTTTATTTTTGTGTATTAGTGCTGAGTGTGAATTAGGCTTTGGTGTGGTGTAATGGTTAAATATCAAGCCTTACACAGTTGAGATCCCTGGTTCAATTCCTGAAGATCTTTTTTCTTTCATCATCATTTATTTTTTAAATATTTTTTTGCTGAGTGGGAATTAGGCTTTGGTGTAATGGTGTAATGGTTATATATCAAGCCTTACACAGTTGAGATCCCTGGTTCAATTCCTGAAGATCTTTTTTCTTTCATAATCATTTATTTTTTAAATATTTTTTTGCTGAGTGTGAATTAGGCTTTGGTGCAATGGTGTAATGGTTATATATCAAGCCTTACACAGTTGAGATCACTGGTTCAATTCCTGAAGATCTTTTTTCTTTCATCATCATTTATTTTTTAAATATTTTTTTGCTGAGTGTAAATTAGGCTTTGTTGTAATGGTGTAATGGTTATATATCAAGCCTTACACAGTTGAGATCCCTGGTTCAATTCCTGAAGATCTTTTTTCTTTCATCATCATTTATTTTTTAAATATTTTTTTGCTGAGTGTAAATTAGGCTTTGGTGTAATGGTGTAATGGTTATATATCAAGCCTTACACAGTTGAGATTCCTGGTTCAATTCCTGAAGATCTTTTTTCTTTCATCATCATTTATTTTTTAAATATTTTTTTGCTGAGTGTAAATTAGGCTTTGTTGTAATGGTGTAATGGTTATATATCAAGCCTTACACAGTTGAGATCCCTGGTTCAATTCCTGAAGATCTTTTTTCTTTCATCATCATTTATTTTTTAAATATTTTTTTGCTGAGTGTAAATTAGGCTTTGGTGTAATGGTGTAATGGTTATATATCAAGCCTTACACAGTTGAGATTCCTGGTTCAATTCCTGAAGATCTTTTTTCTTTCATCATCATTTATTTTTTAAATATTTTTTTGCTGAGTGTAAATTAGGCTTTGTTGTAATGGTGTAATGGTTATATATCAAGCCTTACACAGTTGAGATCCCTGGTTCAATTCCTGAGTATCTTTTTAATCATCATTTATTTTTTAAATGGCAAATATACAGGGTACACGGTATTGGCAAAGGCTATGGACTGTCAGAGAATTGTTTACAATTTTGTATGGTACAGTATTACATGCATGTTACCAAAAACAATTTTAGCAGACAGAAAATGCAATCATTTTCTTCATTTGCATGTAACTATAAATAGAAAGATAGATAAGGAGGATAGTAACATAAGAACATAAAGTCTCATCTTCAATAATCTGCCACTTAGCCGACTACTTCAAATTCATGGGAAATGTTGAAAATGTCCATTTTGTTTTACGCATCTACTTCTCAATGACTAAGTTATTCATCCAGAGTACATAATCCTTCAGATGGCAGGTCTGACTTGTGGATTGTCAATGTCATTAATGTTAAACATACATGTGAGATGTTGTTTTGATCTTGAAGTTAAAATTTAATAAATTACTGTACTGTACATATTAGCACAGGGCCTACTTTTTGAATTATTATTGAAGTTGGAGATGTGGGAGGGGTGTAGAACCACTATAGCCTGAATTTTATGTTCAACTTTCATGGTTAATAAAATCAGTTGGTTTATTATTAAATGTAAAGGGAAAAATTGTATGTCTTCATATTAATTGTTTATGATGCATTCTTTTGTTCAAAATTTTAAAATGAGACATTTCCAACTCAGGATATCAGTGATTTAAAATTGATGGTGATGATTACACAGGTTCTGAACTAATGTCTTTCGTCAATAAAGCATGTTTCCGTAATGCAACTGGTTGTGACTAAAGGTATCCTCTAATTTGTCTTTTTATCAAAAGACGATGTGTGGCTGAACAAAAAAGATAACTTACTGAGTAGACTAACTGCTAACCCGGTAACTACCAGGTCATGGCCTTCAAACGTCTGACTTATATTTTGACACACTCCACCCTGTGTTGTTCCTCGTTTCCACATATTTACAGTTGTGTCCCTCGACGCACTAAAGAAAGCATCAGAGTCCACAGCGTGGGACACCTGTAATTATCATTAAACATCATTTAAAATGTAGAAATTCATAATAATAACAATTGACAATTGTTTCTACGACTTTATGTTTCTAGTTTTCAGTTTTGTGGTCAAGCAGTTAAGGCAGGGGCGCCGTAAACCATAGCTATACAAGCGGCACATGTTCAAGACATTCCTCGACCATTGTTCTGGTGGTTTTATAGTCTTCTCAGATAATGAACTAGTAGTATATCATCCTACAAAAGTTGGGGGTACCAGGGTGTACTGGTCCATTCAGCCCCTGTCGTTGTGGAAAGACGAACAGGTAAAACAAAGGGACCCTTTAGGAGAGAGGAAAATTGAGGTATGTGTTGCTTTAAAAAAGAGATAAGGGAAAGGGAAGAAAAGAGAGAAAGAAAAGTGAAAGGAGAAGTAAGGGGAAAAAAAGAGAGGAAAAAAAAAAAATTAAAAAAAAAAAAAAAAAATAAATAAATAAATAAATAAAAAAAAATAAAAAAAATAAAAAAAATAATAATAATGATAATTAATAATAATAATTATAAATAAATAAGGCAGTCAGTTTCTCTCTGTAAAAGAATAACTAAATAGAACAATAATACACAACCAAATACAGTAGAGCTAGCAAAACAGAGTTGGAGGAGCAGAGTCTTCACATATGAAGTTGGCTCCTAATACGAAGAAGAAGAAGAAGAAGAAGAACCGTAGGTCCAGTGTACACATCTAGCTCATGTGCACTTTAAAGAACCTAGTACATCTTTCGAGACGAGTAGGGGGTTACCCCGGTGTATTAGTACATCACAGCCACTGATCATAACTGGGCCCTCTGGGAGACCAGTCTTTGACTGAAGAAGTCGCCAGTATAAATAAAATATTTCAATTTGAATCAATCGATTCATGAAGGGTTCAGATGCAAAAAGAGGTGTTCACTGTATAAAAAGTGTCAAATATATTTTTTAAATTTCTATCTTTGATAATTTACAGTAAAATTACAATTTTTAATCTATTATTAAAGGAACTCCTTTTCAGCCTCTGGCAATTAATTTCTGAACAAATTGAAATTTAATATTAGATTTTTCATTTTCATTATCTTGTCAAAAAATGTCTAGTTTCAATTATTTACAGAATATACATTTGTATTACAACTGTTTAATTCCGATTTTTCTAAAGTTAATACAGTATTGAATACTATGAGACAAGGACTGTATTTCTATTGAATAAAGACTACTGCTCAGACAAAGATCAAAGATCTAACGATTCAATTCAGTAACCTCTTGATTGTTGTTTATATTCTGAGATGCTTCATTTAATTTTACAGAACAATATGACCTTTGAAAGTCATAAACTTGCTGTTTATATATGTACTGTAGCTTACAAGGAACTAAGTTTTCCCATGGTTAAAATACAGTCTCAACCCTCCACCACTGAACTCTTTAAAAACCGGATCCCCAAAATCAGAATTTGTTTATGGTTGAACTTGTGAATACAAATTATAAACAAAAATAAAATATAAATCAGTTTATTCATCTTCATTTGCTTTACTGCAATCATCACAATTATCGAAGAGAAAAGACAAGATGTAAAATTTAAAATATCAAACCAATTCATGTGTTCTTCTTTTAAAAAAAAATTTCCTTAATAATTATATATAAAATAAAAAGAAATATAACAGACAATTGATTACATATTGATCAACAGTTAATATTAACCTGCAAATATACTGTAGGATCATCAAGTAATTATTATTTATAGTTTATAGACTATATAAATATATCATAATCAGTCATTCTTCAAATGAGTTGTTGAGTAACGTCATGAGAAAGAAGGAATTATGGCGTACTCAACTGCATGTCGTTGTGTTTTTTTTTTATCAAACACAGTACAGTAGTTGAAATTTACACTTCATACTTGCACTATAGTGAATGCAGACAATTAACCTATTTTTTCTTTTAATTTCCTTAAAAATATTTGTAGAATTAATTGATTAATATTTCAACATCATCCAAAAGCGAGCAGAGTTGCTAATAACAGGATTGAATTAAATAAATCAACCAAATATTTGTAGATTAAAAATGTTAGGTAACATTTTGTAGAGTTCTGCCTTATTTGAAAACATCTGTTAATGTTCATGTTTTTGTACTATTGTTGTATTTTTTACAACAAATTAAATGATGGAATACAGACGTTGTTGCATTTTTTGGCACTCTCTCTCTCTCTCTCTATCTATGTTATGCATTACCTTCTCTAAATCCAGACAAGCCTCAGAGCCACTGTTTAAGAAACTAAAAATATTAAACGTTTATGATATTTACAAAGTAAACGTCATAGGATTTATGGCAAACGTAAAATTCAATGAATTACCACATCACATTTTAAATATTTTTAATTACTGTGACAGTATTAGGCCTACTCATAACCTCAGAACAGAAACTGAATTCGAAATTCCCTTCACAAGACTAACTTGCAGTCAACAGTTTATACACATAATATGGACCAAAATTGTGGAAAGAATTCAGTAATGGTGGTAATAAACCGGTTATTTTAAAGAAACAAAATAAATGTATAAAAAAACAGGTCAAAAAATACTTTTTATCACTATATGCTGATTAACAACACCTTTGTTTATTTAAGTTCTATATACTTGTTCTTATGTAAAAGGGTCCTACAAAAAAACGAAGCTACAGCTTTTTTATGCAGGATCCCTGTTTTCAGTTGTACTGTAATTATGATGTACTGTAATTGATGACTAAATAAATGTGGAATAAATGAAAAAATGTAACAAGCCCTTTTAGGCTGTGCATGAGGGTTATTTTGCCTTACTGTTTTAGCATTTGTACAGTATCTTGTTTTATGTTTTTTTATAAAACATACAGGCATCATGCTATATTGATTAATTCGTTATCTTTTGCAATTTGTATTTCTGTTTTTTATAAACTACTAACTATATTTTTTTAGACAAATAAAGGAATTCTTAAGATTCCAATAGACCACACTGATTTTTTTCATATAATTTATATTGAGGCCTTGAATGAAATTTCGTACAAATTCTGTTTGCAAGAAGAGATGTTTAGCTCTAACAAATTTCATGAGATTATAAAGTATTATGTTTGCTGGTTATGTCATTAATTTTTATTGCAAATTTTTGTCTACATGTCCAT
This sequence comes from Antedon mediterranea, assembly GCF_964355755.1. Taxonomy (NCBI): domain Eukaryota; kingdom Metazoa; phylum Echinodermata; class Crinoidea; order Comatulida; family Antedonidae; genus Antedon; species Antedon mediterranea. The sequence continues at coordinate 32,410,115 of NC_092673.1, read as the reverse complement.
GTAATTTTATACCGTTTGAAATATGATCAGTATTAATAAATTAAAATGTACATAAATAGTACAATAGCCCCAATGAATTGGGTTAGAAGAATGAAGAGAAGGAATTATAGAAAAATAGGAGGAATAAAGTAGGAAGAAGGAAAGTAGTAAGAAGAAGAGGTATAATGTAGGAAAAAAGAAAAAAGAAGGAAAAAATAAGGAAGTATAAAGTAGGAAGAAGAAATAATAATCGTCGGAACAAAGAAAAAGGAAGAATACTAAAGTAGGAAGAAGAAAGAAGGAAGAAGAATAAAGTAGGAAGAAAGAAAAAGGAAGAATTCTAAGTAGGAAGAACGAAGAAGGAAGAATATTATTACTAAAGTAGGAAGAAAGAAGAATAAAAAATGTAGGAAGAAAGAAGAATAAGTAGAAACAAATAAGGAGGAAGGATACAAAAGCAGGAAGAAAGAAGAAGCAAGAATACTAAAGTAGGAAGAAAGAAGAATTACTAAAGTAGGAAGAAGAAGCAAGAATACTAAAGTAGGAAGAAAGAAGAATTACTAAAGTAGGAAGAAGAAGGAAGAATACTAAAGTAGGAAGAAGAAGGAGGAAGAATAAAAGTAGGAAGAAGCAAGAATACTAAAGTAGGAAGAAGAAGGAGGAAGAATAAAAGTAGGAAGAAGCAAGAATAATAAAGTAGGAAAAAAGAAAGGAAGAATACGTACAGGTATTAAGAAGAAGAAAGGATAAGAATAAAATAGGTAGGAAAAAAATAATAAAGTAGGGAGAAGCAAGAAGATAATAGGAGAAAGAAATATAATAATAAAGTACAAAAATGCAAGAATAATGAAAGATTTCCAACTAATCACCGGTTCTTTTTCATCGCATCACAATAATTGAGTTCATCATCATGTTCATTAATTAAAGAATGCGATATGCATTAAACAATTTTGCCTTCAATTTTTGTCCAATGATATAATAAACGCTCTGTCCATTATGAATGCGTTGCTCTGCAAATCCTCCGCCTTTCAATTAGTCTAATAATTCTCTGGCTCATTATTTTCATTTTAAATCATTAAGGTAATTACACTCAACATATTATCTAGACGACTACTCAACTGGGAAAAGCATTCCGCTAGAAAGATTTATGTAATGATTATTCTCTTTAATATATTTTGTACCATTTCATATCTTATTTTGTTTCTTGTACTGTATTTTTGCAAAATAAGTTTTAAGGCAATTATCCAGTAGATTTTATAGTTCAATTTTATGTACTTATCATTTTGCACTTGTTGAATGTGGCTGTACATCCATCCTATATATATTTTAAATACCTTAGTAATTTCTTTTTTGTGTCCTGTCCATCTCTGCATAATTGTTCCATCTTTCCATTTATAAAGAACAAGACTCTGAAGAATAAAAGGAAACCATAAGTTGCTAACAATATTATTCTTCTCTTCTCTTCTGTAATGTCTTTAAAAAAGCTTTTTCTATATTAATATTTTGCTCTGATTATATTGTTTTGCATAACAATAAACATCCACAATTTGTATTAAAGTTATTGTCCTGAATTTTTATTGTACATATCTAGCTACTGTATACCAACATGAATATTTTTAATCAGGAATTATACAATATTAATGACACAAAAGTTTATAATTAAATTATTAATTAAAATCTAGATATTCTACTGTATATAGACCAAAATACAATAGTAGAACCCCTATTAAGGGAAAACCTTCAGTATCCCTGTAATACAGGTATCCTCTTTATTGGGTTGGTCATAGTGGTATAATTATTTTAAAAACATATAGTATAAGGAATTGTTCGTTTCAAAGGAAAAGTGTCCCCTTAATAGAGGTGTCCTAAAGGAGGAGTTTTATCAAACAACTTACGCATCCTGCCAAGTATTATTTTAATGGAAAAGTGTCCCCTTAATAGAGGTGTCCAAAGGAGGGGTTTTATGAAACAACTTACGCACCCAGCCAAGTATTATTTTCATGGAAAAGTGTCTCCTTAATAGAGGTGTCCAAATGAGGGGTTTTATCAAACAACTTACGCACCCTGCCAGGTATTATTTTAATGGGAAAGTGTCCCCTGAATAGAGGTGTCCCAAAGAGGGTTTTTTTTTAAATAATGCACCTTGCAAGTATTTCCTTCAGTGTTTTTTTTAGCACTTAAATTATTGTTAACACTTTATCACATCATTTATCTATCACTGCTTGTTATCAACAAGCGGTATTGGCTCATTCTCCCACAAAATAAAAGCTACATATTTTTGCAAGTCCACTCACATTTCCATTGCTACAACAGTGCTAATTATAATAATAACTACAACTGCTTTCTGCAAAATGCTTCAAGCATATTAACAGATATTTTAATTTAACACTGCTACTATGACATCCGTTTGCTCTTATTATCTGATGCAATCGAACAAAGACTTTCAATACAGTACATGGCTTTTTTTAAATATCTAGTTTGAAAAACATTGCACATTATCCTTAAGATGGGTGCTTGGATGAAAGTTGGGAATTCAAGAGGGGAGGGAGGTGCATGATTCATATTATAGCAAAATTCTAAAGAAAAAAAACATTTAGATATTAATTTCTGATTTGTTTGGCTTATATTTTCCAAACAATCAATAAAGAAATTGGTTTTGCAAACCAACTTTTCAATTTCATCTTTCTTTTGCAAACATTTTTTTTAATAGATGATATGATATTTGTCCACTAAATTTACACCACTGTACAAGTCTAATTATAGTAGTAGTATAATCTCTACTTTTGCAAAATTTTCTAATGGGACTACAGTGTAAGCATATTTTGAATAAATTACACATTATTTATAAATTTATAAGAAAATTGGTAATAAAAGTTGACTTTTCCAATAACTGGACTCTTTGAAAACTTTAAGCTCTGTTTACACTCTCAAACTTTACGTGACAAAACAATGTGATACCCATACATGGACCATATTTGGGCATATCACTACCATATTTGGGCACATCACACTTTTTGTCCAAATAGTTTGATAGTGTAGACAGAGCCTTACAATACATTCATTACCTTATCAGAGCTTCCCGACAGACAAATGTCATCCTTGACTAAGCAAAGACTCTGAACAGCCTCAGTGTGAACTGGCGTATAACGTCTCACATCGTCCACTGGCACAGCTGTCAGAACACCCCTTGTTTGTACAAGAGAAAAATATACTGTATATAACAGCCAACACTTGTAAATGTGAACATTATTATTAACCGCCGCCAAGTATATGTAGACGATCGAGTGTGATTGTTTGTTTGTTAGCAGGATTACTCAAAAAGTAATTACAAGATATATATACCAAAAAATTTAAATACAGATAGATATGGACCACTCCATTAAATTTTGGAGGGGATCCAGACCACGGTATCAATTTTGGAACACTTTTTAGTGTACTTTTCAGACCTGCTAGTGTTAAAAGATAGGACAGAATTTTCAAAAGCTAACGAAGCAGTATAATAAAGTAACAAAACCGAAATTGCATTTTCTCAAGAACTACTTGTCCACAAAATATTTGTACAAGAGGCAAGAGTTATAATTTTTGATTTGTAATTTCAAAACATAATTTGATTTAATTTTTTGATACAAGTAGTAAAAACCTGTTTTTTTTCAAATTCACACGTTTGTTTTTCGCGTTGCTGTTCTATGGTTTGTCAACTGAAACTATTTGTTTGTTGAAAGGCTGGTTACATAACCATTACACCAAATTCGCATACACATGTTTGTAGTGAAATTAGCCTAAATCACACACAGCACTAAGACACACACAAATATATATTTTCCCGGAGAAATCGTATGTAGTACTTGGAGAATTTTACAGTAGGCGGAGGAGGTATGCACTTACGGAGTGGCTTTCTAAAGTTTTATATTGTTATTTATAAACATAAATGCATGTAATAATTTAATATAAAAAGACGCTTAATAAAAAGACTATTCATAGACGCTAGATAAAATTAATAGGGATGTACTGTATGTTTATTTCATCTTAGTTCCCATTTTTATGCAACGGCCAAGAATGAGTTGACCACCAATGAATGCAATGGATCTTCCAAAAAATCTCTTGAGATTGGTCAACTCACTTGCGTTGTGCCCGGTAGGCTATGACGTTGCGTTGCGCCAAAGTGGGAACCAGAAATAAGTGGCAGTCGCTTTGTTATACTTTGCTCAATTTATACCTTGCTATAGATTCCAGAACGCAATCCAACATTCAACCTGCAAGGATTTATTTGGACCATTTTTGGAACTGCACCAACATTTTTTTTTTTCAAATTGCGCACCACGGCCCCACACTAATACTATAATAGTGTAGGCTACACTAACCTAGTCTTAGGCCCAGTTTGTTAATTCTTCTTAATTTCAGTGATGGCATGAAAAGGGTTCCTCCTCTCACACCCACCTCATTTATCCCCTTTTCTGTATGCGCCGCACTGTACCGAATCTGCAGTTTAATCGGCCTAATAACAACAAACAACAATACCTCTTTTTTGCATGTTAATTGATGATTTTTACTTACTCGTACAAAGGTGAACGTGCACGTTTGTGTTTACTATGACGCTTCCCCATTTTCTTTCAAAAACAAAACAGTGTACACTCACATTATATTATTCTTTATGAGTGATAATTCAGCATTACTTTAGTCTTTACTCGATCTCTCGTTCTCTTTCAAAAACACAAAACACATTTGTTTTTTGTGCAAGAAGAAAGGTCAAATGTCAAGTAATACATATTCATCAATCATCGTTTCAGTGACTCCTCCCCTCTTTTTTTTTTTACTATTTATCCATTATATACTGTCTCGAATAGGATTGCATAAAATTCTCCATTACTTTTAAAACTATACTGGAAAATATTATTCATAGCTCCGTTTTTTACACCGTACCACCTCACATATTACAATCAAAACGTAATTGGGTACTAAAAGTATGAACTTCACGGCAACCACAAAATGTTACGTCAGATGGTCGTTATGACTACCACACACGCGATATTTGTTTGTAAACACGAAGTAGGCCTAGCCCCTAGGCTTACATGCTTGAACATGACGTGAATTTAAGCATGGTTTTGGAAACGTAGGTCCGGAGCAAGGTTTGTATAAACGCACATAATTAATTAGACTACAAAGAGTGATATAATAAAAAGGATAGGCTTATTACAGACTCTTTGTATGTAGTGAATGTAGGAAGGCTCGTTCAGTTTCTTTGTTGTTGTGGCTTGGCAAACAAAGGGACTGAGAAGGACGTTTCGGGTCATGGGTGGACGTTCCGCCCCGGAAGCAAGTTTCGAGAGACGATTCGGACACCGGTAGTTGCATAGGAGAGTACGTGTGAATACAACAATTTTTTAAAATTAATAAATCAAAGTGCAGGACCCAACAGTACTATATTTTTATTTAAATAAAAGGCCGATATTTTAAAATAAATTGATATTTGTTATTGTATTGTTATTTATTAGGCCTAGCCAAATTCTTTTTATAGGCGCGGCCTACAGTAGTTATATTCAATAATGGATCGACTTATCAACTTGTTTTCACATCAAAGAATTGAACAATGTAAATTATGTATAATAAAATATGGATGACTGTAGTGTTACCACAAAATATATATTATTATTATTATTAATAATAATATTATTATTAACCATTTGTTTCCAAAGATCCTTAGCACGAGGTCGTGGATCATCCTTTTTTAGACCAAATGTCCCTCTAAACCAAAAAAAAAAACATATTGAAGAACTTTAATTCTTTTTTCAGATGCAAGAACGGAGCAGCAGATCTGCTGGAAAACACATGGATGAAACAGCATGTGGACCTTTGTGTCAGCATCCGTTATGTTGGGCTTCCAATCGACGTGTTGAACGAGGACTACCCAGAGTTGTTGAAAAATCTTCAAACAAAAATTCAGAAATTTCTGAAACAGATGGTACATAGTTGTATTACATACATATATTACTAACTGTAGTATCTAAATGTTATGTTTTGATAACAATATCATATATTCAAATATATTATTCAAAATAAAACCCTTTTTTTACAAATAGAGAGTAGGGTATTTCTCTTTTCCATTCTTTAAAATACTGACTAAAAATAGTTTGTATACAATTTATTGAATAATTATTTTTTAGGTCTTCCAACATTAAAGATTTGCGATTTGTTTGCGGGTGAAAGTGGTTTTGCTACATGGCAACATTACCGAGGTTCCTCTGCGCCCTCAACAAATATGTTACGGTAAGTGATAATAAACAAAATGTTTCCTTTTTCAAAGATGTTAATAATACCATACCACAGTAATAAAAAAGTATTTTTTTATAATTCATCATATTTTATATTAATAACTTCAATTTTTAGTGAAACCCACCCAATCACAGCTTCAGTTACACCAACTGGATCACCAGCTATTAACACATCAACATCACTCAGCAAGAAGCAACCCCAATCAAAACCACCAACTCTCAAGAAAATAGAAGTGCACGAGATAGTGGAATGGCCTGAAGACTGGAGTGATAATTTTGTGGGTTCTCACTTTTATTTGTGGTGCACTAGAAAAAGATCAGCAAAAGCAAACAGTCAACTTGATACTAAATTCATTCAAAGGTAGTGTTGACTTCAACATTGTTTCTATCAATGTAAAATTAATTAGTGTTTGATCTGGGAAGGCCAAGATTAATAATGTCAATTTTGAAAACTATTTGTTAACTGAAAAATGTGTAAACATTAACACTTAAATTCAGACTCTTCTAGATGCGCTACCACCTCAGAATTTTTCTTGGTATGGCAATACTTACTTCTCAAGTACTCATGCCCAAATACAGAATACAAAATACATACAGCTACACCACAATACTGTATATATTTGACCTAAATCTATGTTTACCTTTATAGCACCGGCTCTTTAAGCTCAATCCATCCAGAGCATGTGAAAATAAAAGATATGACAGAAGATCTACTACCAAAGAAAGTCCAAAAACATCGTAAACAAGAAAAGGTGAGTGTTGTTACTGAGCATGTGTGATGACCCATTTTTAAAAGAATACAGTGCTCATAACACCTATTGTTGGGTCCTGAAGGCATCCCCTTAATAAGGTCTACTATTATTATTTATAATATTTTTTATTTTTTTCTACAGAAGAAGCATAAACCACCAACAGGTGGACGCCCATATACAAACGCATCAAAAACCAATTTACACAGATCCTACCTCAAGTCTCCACGGGAGGATGAGTAAGTTTAAACAGGATATATTTTAAAAGCTTGTAATTCTGATCAAAATAGTCAAAAAGCCAAATTAAAATACTTTTTGATCTACAGGTATTGACATTATTTGTTATTATAAGTTAATTAAGTTAATAATGAAATTGTATGCATTTAAGATACATTTTGAAATGACCTTTTTAGTTTCAAATTTAGTGTAATATTATTTATCCCTTTTTTCAATAGAATATCACAGCTTTTGAATCTTCCAAAAGAGGTGCTACTTCAAGTAATTGAACATGCTCAAAATAGGTAAGAAAAAATACAATGACCATATTAACTACTATATTATCAAAATTAAGTAAAGAGTCATAGCATGAGTGATGTAACTGCTAAAAGCGCTTAGTGCTAAGGGGCCTTTGCGCCCTGAGTTAAACCACTGCACATTATGATAAGGAATAACAAATTTATTTTTTGTTTCCAATTCAAGTGATATTTATAATAAAGAAAGGTTGCATAAATTATTAGAAAAGGTTTTGCCACAAGTACACTTCCAACAACATATTCGTGATCAAGAGAAACTGTTGGCAAAGAAAAGGAATGCAACAGGAACACCCCTTGAGGACAGGGGAATACTCCTAAATAGAAAGGTAATACCTTTGTTATACAGTACAGTACCATTTAAAAATATTTTTACATGACATAATATTAGTATGTTGAAAATTACAAAACTCCAAATTTATTTTTTTTTTAAATTAAGGTCGAACTGAAAGAAGGCCCTAAACTTACATCTGGTGATCAATCCATACCTACACATACCAAACCATTTGTCCTTGATGAAAATGTGAAGAAAGGAGATGAAATAACGTTGGAGAAAGATCAGGAAGTGCGCGTCAAAGAGGTTGTAGAAGAAGACCCTGCTGCTGAAAAAGTTATTGAGTTGAAAGAGTTAACAGCAAAGTCACCAAATAAAACATTAGCTCCACTTAAGGGTAACTATTTAAGGTGTAATTTACCATTAATTACCAATCAAGGGATCTAGGCTTGAATCCTTTCTTTTCAAATCAAACTGAATACATAATATCTATGATCATCATCACTTATTCTGTTGTTTTCAGGGCCTGTTGCTTATAAGGCAACAGTGGACTCTTTCCAACTCCTCTGTTTCAACTAATTTGGCTTTGTTCCAAAACACAGTTCTTTCAACTATGATGCATTGCAAATAAACAGGAATAATATTAAAACAACGATCATTTTATAATGCACTATGCATAAATAATTATTCTAATTTAAATATCCAGGTGTCAAGCCAGAAGCAACGAGAAGCATGACTAAATTAACATCTGTAGCCACCAGACAGCTATCACCATTGCATCCTGGGATTAGTCCAACTAAACCATTTACATACAGAGCAAAACCGCTGGACTGGACTCTTGGTAAATATTCTTTAGTTATTTTTCTAAATATAAATGTCAATACTGTGTTATGAAGTGTCTGTCACCTTAAGGGCTGCAGATAAATATTTTGCTTGCCCTCAAAAAATATGGTGTAAGTACCATATCCTGAGCAGGTGTATTGCATTATATATTATCCACTCTCAAAATACCCACACCAGAGCAAGTAATCCCCATCCTGGGTGTAAACAATTGAAAATAGGAAAGATTTTGGATAATTTTCAAATGTAGTGTAAACCTTACCAGTACAATTATGGCCATTTTGATACCCAATGCTTGTGGAAGCGAGCAGTAGGACAAACAAGCGTGCAAACTCTTTCTTATAATATTCATTCAGAAACTTATTTTTTATTTTAGGTCCATTACCAATAAAAGAAAAGAAGGTTGTACTTAAACCTGTTACACCAGTACATTCAGATAAGGCATCCACTCTTCATGTGACAATTCCAAGTGTCATGTCATCAGATAGGCTTTCAATGACAACCCCCGTCACTCCCAGAAACAAAAGCCCATATGATCAATCCAAGACAAGGTCTCCTTACCGACGCTCTACATCGCTACTTTCAAGCCCAGCTGCAGAAGGAAATGTAAGAGTTATTAAGAAATTGTGTTACAGATTGCAATGAAGAATTAAGCCTAGAAACCTCGCCTCAAGTTAACATTCATCATTACTCTTGTACACAACTTGACTAGACCTACCATACTTTTGTTCACTAGACTTAGACTTTTTACTAGCCATTGTATGCTGGGCTAGTAAAAAATTGAGCCCTGTTTATTATCACCATTTTCATAAATTCACATAAATTTTTATTTTATTAATGCATGCTTTTCTATAATTTTCTCCATTTTGCATGCAGTTTGATTCATCACATTGGTATATTTATGAGGTAACTTATTATCTTCTGCTTGCTGTGAAATTGTGTACTATACCATTCTTCTTCCTCTTTGAAAAGCTTACTTACTACCATTCATATGCTGTTACACCATCTTTCCACTCTCTTACAAGGGATAACCGACTGTTGATAATTCCATGTTGCTGTGCCTTCGCTGTGCCATCTATTCACTTTTTGTACACTGATTAATCTTTTTTTGTTCCTTCACCATGTTGTCTCTAAATTTCAAGCTCTCTTTACTGGTTCATCATTTTTTTTTTAATTGCTTCTGTTCTTCTGTCCTTTAATGTTTAATTCAACTTTCATTATAGTCTTTGAATCTTGAGTACTCTATGGTTTCCGCCTGCCGAAAAAGCAATAGAGAATTATTTTAGAATTAGCTGTTCTTTTTAATACTGTGTATACATCTTTTTCTTTCAATTTTAGCCAATTCATGCTATATCTCCAAGTTTTTCAGCAAGAGTGCCACTGGCCCCTCTGGGAACACCAGCTTATTCAACAAAACAGAGTTTCAACACAGACAGTGCTCTTTCAAAGCATTCTACAATTGTCAAGTTTGAGAATGATATGCCTGGATCACTTCCTCAAACTCCTGTAAATACACCATTCCACGCAGAGCAGCAGGAACCAGCACAAAATCTGAGAACAATTCAAGAGGGGTGTAGTGACACAACGTCACTGGCTGATAGTGTAAACATACCTACAAGTATACATGATCATCAGTGGGATGAATCAACCAGCATTTTGGTGCAACCTTCAGAAAAGATGAACTCGCCTCCAGTACTGGTGGCAACTCCTGCTTTAACAGGCATGACAACACCAGATAACTGGCCTTCCGTTGATGAACATGAGTATTTGAACTCCCCAGCAGAAAAATTGGTAGAGGATCAGAACATTGCTCCTGCTGCACCGCCACCTTCACCAGAGCCAGAAAATACTGGACATGAACCAGGCAACCTTGATGAACTACAAGATGCTGTAAGAAGCGTAGTGACTACTTCACTTGCTCCTTTGCACGAAGAGGAGGAAGAAGAAGTAGTCAATGCTGAAGGTGCAGGTAATGCTGGCAATGTAGTGAATGCTGAAGAAAAAGATGAAGATTTAGTCAATGCAAAGTTTGTAGGCAATGCAGAGGATGTAGTCATTGCTGAAGATGTCAAAAAAAAAGATGAAGGTGTAGTCAACACAAAAGATGTAGGCAATGATGAAGATGTAATCAAAGGAAAAGATGAAGATTTAGTCAACGCAAAGTTTGTAGGCAATGCAGAGGATGTAGTCATTGCTGAAGATGTCAAAAAAAAAGATGAAGGTGTAGTCAACACAAAAGATGTAGGCAATGATGAAGATGTAATCAAAGGAAAAGATGAAGATGTAGTCAACGCAAAAGGTGTAGACAATGATGAAATTGTAGTCAACGCAAAAAGTATAGTCATTGCTGAAGATGTAGTCAAAGAAAAAGATGTAGTCAATAGAAAAGATTTAGTCAATGTACAAAACGAAGATGATGTGAATGTAAAAGATGAAAAAGACATTTTACACAATGAAGTGACAGCAGAAACTATTGATGTTACCGAAAATGATGCCAGTAGTAAAGAGAAAAAAGCAGAGGTTAAAGATTAAACTGGCATGTATTCTGCAAGCTGTAATTAATGTAGCATAGAAATAATAATGAACATCAGGTATAAAAAATGAATTTCAAAGTAATAGTAAGAATAAAGAAAAGTTATTTATGAAAAACAATTTTATACGTGCAAAATACAGTAAAAATAGTTTCTTACTTTAAATATCTTTTTGTTGTTTTTTTTTTATTCCAATTTGGAAAGCAAGTCCAACACTCGGATATGTCACAGGTTTGTTGTCCATCTCTTGAACCTGTGCTGTATATACAAAATTATAGTTGGAGATGTTTATTTGGTAAATACAGTAAAAATAATAGTTTCTTAATACTTTATCTTTTTGTTGTTTTTCATTCCAAGTTCTATGAATGGTTTTCATGTTCCACATACAGTAGTTCAAAGTTCAACATCATTTAACCAGATACACCTAATGGGGTTGTTCTCTCTACAAAATTAGAGCACAATTTACAAAAATATATCACCATTAATCTAGAACAAAAAATACTACATTATTATATTTAAATACTTTTAGTGTTGCCATTATCGATTAGTACATATATAGGAATTTACGGTTGAGGAGGCGGTTGAATTCGTACTCCTTCCCACTTTTTGCTTGTTGAAAATTATTTAGTGTCACATTAGATGGAAATTAATTTTAAGATGTACCACATGTCAATTATAACCAGTGATAAGCCTTACTTGCCCTTTGCAAAAAAATACTTACACTTTGTTTTGTGTTTATCCAAATTACTACAGAAAATCAATAATCAACAAAAGGCAAATTTGAGTTTCACAAATACTTTTTATATGAATTTCACATCGTTGTGCACAAACATTGACAAGATAATTGCATAATTACCATACAGTACTTTTATGAACATTTTGGTCGTCAACACCATTAAGCTTGCCTCTTTATTGGTCGACACAAATTGTGCGGATTTATTGCAAAAAAACAATGAAAGATTTCAAATCATTCAATATGGAATACAATGGAATTACAAAAATTTGTATGAATGCACATGTGTTCAAGATACAATAATGACCTAAAACTAGAAAATAAAAATACTAAATAATTGCTAAACTATCTATTCAAGACACATTAAAAGAACTAAAAACTACTAGACAAAAGTATCGAATACAATAAACAATTGTTCAAAAAAGTGCATCACTTAACCCAATGTACTCTCTATTTATCTGTTTATTTTATGGAAAACAAGTCTGTGTATAAAACTAAAGCTTTTACAATAATAGAAACATACGACAGCAATGCTATATCTCTAAAAAATGATCAGTCTCATAAACTAAAGCAGCATGTGAAAGACTATTTATTTGACTTGACTTAAAATGAGTAACAACTTTATCTTATCAAAGAAATTTGAAAGGAGGATGAATGACTTTTAGGATACCCTATACAATCTTAAAATTGTAGTAAAAGTTTAAAAACAAAATTAAAACTAACTTCTTAAAAACTAAATGTTGCAGCTTAACTACATTCAGCTTGTTGGCAAATATTTAAAACATTCAACATTGTCTTATCAAAGAAACTAAAGATTTGAATGGAGGATAAATGACTTTAGAATACCCTATACAATCTTAAAATTGTAGTAAGGTTTTTCAAAAATTAAAAACTAAATTTAACTAAATGTTGCAGCTTAACTACATTCAGCTTGTTGGCAAATAGTTTAAATCAACATGTCTTAATGAAATGACTTAAGTATTTATTGTTTCAAGACGTCCGTAGTTGTTTTTTCTCTGTTTGTATTTTATGTACACAATCGTCATAACAACAATAAGGACAACTGTTGCTAGCATACCTCCAAAAATTGACCAACCAAGGGTTTTCTTTGTAACTGGAAAAAAAAGAAACATTAATTTAAATAAAATTTGATTTTTTGATTGTTCTATAAATTGGAAATTATTTGGTAAAAATACTGAAGTAATGTCTATTCTTTAAATTTTGCCTCATTTGAAATAGCAGTTCACTGATGAAATTAACAAATAAAAAGTCCCTTTAAACAGTCACTACCAACCTAGCCCTGTATCACAGTTCTGTTCATCAGTGCTATCTCCACACTGATCTATACCATCGCATCTCCAATCTTCATGCAGGCAGATCCCATTGTGGCAGACTTCATCAGCAGTGCAATCTAATAAGGAAAAATAGTTGATGTTCAGTATGTTGTACAAGCCCGTAGCCTGGGGAGTTTGTAGGGTCGATAGAACCTCTTTTTTTCCAGTGCCCTTCAAACAAAACCAGCAGTAAAAATTCTAGTATAAGAGGCCTACTGTAACTCATGAAATTGTTTGCAAACTCAAAAATCAAAGCTTGAGGAGGGTAGCCAAGACAAAACAAACATATACTAAATATAGATGCCACATGAAAATCAAAACATGGGATAATATGAATAAAAGAAAAAAGTGTACTTAAATTAGACTTAATTAATTTGTGGAGACCTTTTCTGTTAACAAAATAATTTAGGTGAAAATCTAAAAAATTGAATTAAAAGGTTCAAACACGTACCATGAGTTGAGTACGAAATCTCAAATGGAAAGCCTGTTTGACCTTTCCCATTGACGTACTTAACAATGATACTTTGACCTCTGCTTTCAAATGTTGCTTTCTCCGAAGTCATTGTGGAGGTGTTTACCAGCGCTGAACGCACACTTGGCCCATCATATATCTCAATATAGTTGCTAAAGATTTTTAAGAGCATTCATTAAAAAAAACTTAAGTAAATACGACTATTTTAATTAATATTATAAATATATTTTTAAAAATTATTTTTATATAGCTCATTATAAGTGGCCGCAGTGACAGATCCAGGATTTTCAAATAGGGGCCCTAGTGGTGGTATTCACCAATTAAACTTATTATGCTAAGGGAAATCAAATTCCTTCTATTTAGTGAATGCTGCCCAGCTTAAATACTAAGTCATTATTATTTAAGCTGGGAAATATTTGACTGTTGAATACAGGCCTTTGAGCCATGGTATTACTTTTCTGAATTCATCAACACACCTTTTCGTTTGACCTTTAAGTTGAGTTCCATTGACCTGCAACACTGCTGTGCTAGGAAGTGCTTTGGAACCTTTGACCTTTAAAGGAACAGTCACTATCCATACACAAGTAACCGAAGCACTGGCCTTCTTTGGAAAACCTGGAGAGGACATCTTGCCTTTTGTTGCAGTCAAGTTTCCACCACAATCTAAAATAAATTTTGATTTAGTATGTTTCGTTTTTACATCTTTATTAATGTTTAACTTCTTTACTCAATATGAAAAAACTAAATGTGTAAAACTTACCAAGGACAGTAAAGTCAATTTTGTAGCCTTGGTCTGTCGCAGCATTTGTTATGGGCATCTTCATCTCACTGTTCAAAGTAACTTTGAAGTTGGAGGTGCTTAGGACAATATCATTGGGTAAATCTCCCGCCTTATACATTGCATTAAAACCGCCTTTTGCCACTTCTGTGATTTGAACTGAATGACTCTGAGCTAACTTTAAGATGTCAAAGGTCAAGTACGTCTTCTGGTTGGCGCTTTTTGCTTTGAGGGTTTGGTCACAGACTGAATTCAATGGGTAGGCACTTGGGAAATGCAGTGATGTAATAGAGCCATATCCCATGCTGGAATCTACCATCTCACTACAGCCTGTTTAAGCAAAAAGAAACAAAGAAGCACACAATGAATATTAGAAGATAAATTTGATTTACAACCTCTTTTCTACATATTGCACCACAAGAAGGTGGGGGATGTACAAAAGTACAATAATTTATGCCAAAAATAGCAAGTTAATCATTAAAGATATATTGCCTCCTGAAAGAAATATTGTTAAAAATGTTACTCTGTGAAATGGCCTATTCATAATCTTTTTTTGTTAATATTCATTTTTGTGTAAATCATTTCCACTTAAGAATTTATGGAAATTTATGGAAACAACATTTAAACAGCTGCTGGTGGCAAGTTAAAACAATAACCAAAAGTCTACAAAACAATAACATGTAATACCATAACTCCATTTTAATTTATGTATGCTTAATAATACAATAGAAATATCCGGAATGACTACAATATAACTTGGTTTTTACAGCAAAGAATTTACACATAAAATGAAAAATTTGCATACTATATATAACAAGGCCAACAGCCATTAAGTCGCGTGCTACAATGCATAGTGATACCGGACCGACAGACAGACCGACAGACAGACCGACAGACCGACAGACAGACAGAGAGACCGACCGACCGACATAGTGAACTATACTGACCGAAATTACTGAACATGTTTAAAAATGTTGAAAATGTTTAAAAACATTTATTTTTTTTAAATTTACACGTGCGTAGCCTGTCACTTTCGACGTGCTCGTATAACGTAATTTCGAGTTGAAAAGTAAGTCAAGAAAACAGAAATCTGGCAATTTTGTAAACGCTTAAAATTGCCTGAAATGTACTCTTATTTCATCGAAAATAAATTTTGAAAATGTTAAGCGCGCGTACGCATGCGTTACATGCGCTACGCACGTAATTGTGCCCTGAAATTTATGAGTACCAAATTTTATTTAATTGTGATTCATGGTTGTGAAGATATGATTACAAATGTGATTTCGTTAAATCGTGCGTAGACCGCGTAATTTTTTATTGCGCACCGTGAAAACATAACCACATTGATTCCTGGCCATAAGGAATATACTGTGAAAAATTGACCTAGCTAGATTAAACTGATATCAAGATAAGGTCAGAAAGCGATAAAACGCATAGTGATACCGGACCGACAGACAGACAGACCGACAGACAGACCGACCGACCGACATAGTGAACTATAGAGTCGCTTCCACGCGACTAAAAATGTAAATTAAATTTTCCAAAAGGTTTAACAGCATAATAGTAGATTAATAATAATAAAACCAATTTATACAAAAATCATATGCATTAAAATTAGAAAGTAATTATACTACAAATTACAACATCATCACGAATTCTACTTACTGTCAATTATATGATAGCTAGCAAAGAATGGAAGTGGTTCATCTGACTCAAATTTAATCAGAACAGGATCAGCAAGAGGAATGTGAAGAGACAGTTCTTTCGTGCTTCCAGAAAAAGATGCGATATTATGGGATGTATTGGTAGAAAGTCCTTGACCAATAGTGACTTGAGGTACGCCAGAGACTGGGAGATCTTGAAAAGTTAGCTCAATCATTGAAGTTGAGTCTGAAAAAATGTAATAAATTCTTAATTGGAAAATTACCTTGTACTTATATATAACATTTATATGGATTTTATAAAAATTACTGGTATTTTTCCAATTGATTAAGTATTATTTATACAGTGTACTACAATAGGAAAATTTCAAAAAATTGAAAACAAGTGTGTTTTTTCCCAGTACTATTAAACGACTTTTTTAATGCAATTATTCAAATGGTGGTAGTAATAGTGAATTTAGTCATTAGCATAAAAATACTTTATTCAACATAATAATTTACATAATAATTCACAATCGAGATAGAATACAGTACTCTACATTAAATAGGATTTAATAGTGATACTTTTACACTTAATTTGAGTAGATAATAAACAACAGTAAACTAAATATCACAAAAATGGTTAGTAATACTTTACCTTTAACTTGAGTAGTTTTTGGATTTACAATCCAGTAATTCTCTTTAGCATCTCCACTGAAGCTGGCTCCCATTACATTCCTAGAATAAAGGTGTGTTCCTAAAAAAAACAAAAATCATTCCCTAAATCCACAATATAGTAAACATGAAATACCCAAATGTTTTGTTCTCATGATAAATGAGTGTCAGGTGAATTGAACCAAGAACCTTGAGATTGGTAAGCATGAACGTTAAACACCAAGCAGTGCTACCTTTTACAAAAATTGCTCTAAAACTGAGGCAGAATTACATAAATGTTATTCCAGACTAAATTTCTGATACTTACCGGACTTTACTGCAGTAACCTGCATTGTCAAACTCCCATTCACTAGTTCATCAAATCCAGTTGCTATTATCAACATCGTTCGCGTATTGGAAAATATCACGGGCACGATACCATCTTCTGGTGTTTGGCTAACCAACGGATCGTTGGTTGTTGTCGAGTCTTGGTAGAACTTGACAGAAATATTTCCATTGTTGGGATAATTGCCTTGTGGTAGTTGTGTAACAACTGGTTGAAGGAGGCCGTCTGTCTGGACTAGATGGAAAATACGATTGTTTTCCTGCAGAGTGATGTTTCTAATATTGAAAAAGACAAATAATTTACATTTTAACAAATTGCATACAATTACTGACGTACATTATACTACAAAACATTTTTAATTCTTCTTAAACTCTTTCTGTCTACACTATCAAACTTTATGTGACAAAACAATGTGATGTGCCTATATATGGACACGATGATTTCATATCACTACCATATTTGAGCATATCACATTAGTTTGATAGTGTAGACAGAGCTTTAAGTTGCATTCTGAAAGAAGAAATACTGATGACAATTGAAAGAAAAGAAATTAAGTTGAGAAATTCATAATTCATAACTCTGCATAAAAATATTTTTTTTATTAGTGCACATCATGACAATCTAAATTACACAAATGAAGTATATTGGTTTATTTTTGTTTTTTATTGTTTCGCAATTTTTGTTAACTTTGTAAAGAAAATTGAGTTTTTACACTGATTGTTATTACTATTAATTGTAGTTTTTAAGGTTTTAGAAGCTAAAAGAATTGGTTTGTTCATACTTACATGACTTCTGATTCACTTGGTCTAATTACACCACCAATATCTAAAACAATTGTATTAAATGGAAATTATTGTAATGTGTGGTACTTTATGAATGTTAAACTAAAACTAAAAATTTTTCTTTTAATTTTGTACAGTACATAAATTTGCGCTCATCACTAGTGAATTATCAGAATAGTTCCGGTTCCGGTCCATCAATGACAAATCAAATAGGACGCAGATACTGTACATGCATATCGATTGGCACATGGAGCGTTGTTAAAAGGAAACATTAGCGTTCGATGTTTGCCGGCGCTGGACCGGAACCGTACCAGAACAGGTGTGAAATGTCCTGCAATAGCAATTTTCATTTATAATAAATCTGCTAGAGGTTTTTATGCAAGTCATACCTTGTGCAAATATGTCAAAGGAAAAACCTCCAGTAATTCCCATGTCACTAGAGGTAAAGCTGACAAGCATCATGTTGCTATCGGTTACAAGCACTGGGAGCTCTGTTAGAAAGATAAACACAGTTTAACAAAACTGAAAGTTTACAAAATGAATATTAAAAACTCAGCTTTAACATCAAACTCCATATGAATGAGCTTCAGTAGATTTAAGGCCTACTTTTGGATATCCATATTAAGGGAAAAATTTACCATAAAAGGAACAAAAGGGCTGTTTATATTTTAAAGGCCCTTTTACACTGGAACGAAAACGATCGATGATAAATAGATAAGCATGCATTTTTCTTACATAAAACAAAAGAAATTAGGACATTTTTCGTTCTAGAACTATAGGATAATCATTTATACTGTCTTTGATGAAATATATAATGTGTTTTAAAACCCAATCAAAATGACGTTATGATTAATAAAAACAATAAAATAGTTATATTGTCATGACATATCAATCAGTCATTTGATTGGACATGTGAAAATGCATATTTATCTATTTAATGTCAATTGTTATCGTAAATTGGCCTTAACCACACATCCTACATATATTCAAAGAACATTTCTATTAAGGGAAAACTTTCCCATGAAAGGAAGAAGAGCAGTTCAGTAAGTCTTAATTGTAACACTACGGCAAACCCCATTTAGGGCATACTCATATTAGGGTAGGTCCCAAAAAGTGTCCCCTTAATTCATGGACTACATTATACAACTGTTCCACTCACCTAATGAGAGACCACTTAGTTCTGCAAGATACTCAGAGCTACGACTTGCAGCTGAATAAAAAACTAAGCTGTCCTCATCGTCAGATAAGTTGACATCTTTCACTTGTACAACCAGCATGCAGTTGTCATCAGCTTCTACAAGCCACCAGCAGTTGAGGTCGTTGAGATACTGTTTAGGATATCCAATCGATGAAATGGTAGTTGGCTCTCCATTGGTTGTCAGCTTAACAACTTTAGTGCACTCTATTGCAAAATATTAATATTAAATTATTATTAAATTGTATGGAATACAGTATTTTTTTTTACAACGGCATTGTTTATAAAAGTAACTCTATTGTTCCCCATTCTGTGATATTGCATTTTATACTCTTTATAGACTACTCTTACAGTACATTAACAGTATAAGGCATACAATATTCTAATGGTTTGTTTGTTCTGGGAAGAGTGAAATTTCCCTCTTCCGTGGTTTGTTTTACACACAACACATAACAGCTAAATTTCAGTGGGTCACTTGCACATATTTTGCAGCGATTTACTGTAACGGTACTACTTAGATAATAAACAGCAGTGAGAAGGTACATCTGCTGTCTGCTCAAAACAAGCAAGTAAATATGCCTATTGTGTTTACTCTCCTCCATCCAGTAGATGCACAACAGACATAGAAACATTACATAATGGTCATAATGTCACACACTGGTTATTTATTTCTTTATTTATTCTTTTCAGTGAAACATAAAAAAGGAGCACTGAGGAGAGACAAGAGCTGTCAAAGACAACTATCGCCAAAGGGAGCACTGAGGAGAGACAAGAGCTGTCAAAGACAACTATCGCCAAAGGGAGCACTGAGGAGAGACAAGAGCTGTCAATGACAACTATCGCCAAAGGGAGCACTGAGGAGAGACAAGAGCTGTCAAAGACAACTATCGCCAAAGGGAGCACTGAGGAGAGACAAGAGCTGTCAAAGACAACTATCACCAAAGGACTTGTCTCTCCAACTCCAGGCAAACAATATAAGCAAAAAAAGAACTACTATGTAGAATATTATTTATTATGATAAATTTACCTCCTGTAGTGGTTCTAAACAGACCCGTTATTACGGGTGGTGATGCAACATGATAAGTCAACTCAATCAACATCTGATTGGTGTTTGTGACAACTGCATGCACTGGATTGGATTCTAAAAATAGACATACAGTAGTTACTATAAATTGTTTTGACAAATTGTTAATTGAGCAAAAAGAATGTAAATCTCAATTTTCTATAATAAGTTAATAATATAATTTTTTAATTAGTTTATACCAGCTGCTGATTTGATGGATTTTTGTTAATAATAGTAAAAAGATAATTGTGTTTGTATCTATAATTTTACTATAACATTTTTTATTTATTGAGGAATGTTTTACAGAAATTAGTGGCTATCATTGGTAGAAATGAAGATGAGGCTGAATTGGTAGCAGACGTGATGTGAGAGATACATGAAGTTGAAAAGTGTAACATCTAAGTCCACAGCACCTAGAGCAATGATCATTGGAATGGCGCTATACAAAACAACATTATTATTATGATTATGGTAATTTGAATTAAACAATGTTAGTTTGAAGTTGATTGCCTTGATGGCCATGGTTGAAATCAGAAGAGTTTGTTGTGACTAATCATGTAAAGCCTTGTTTACACTATCAAACTTTATGTGACAAAAAAAATGTGATGTGCCCATATATGGACACGATGATGTCATATCACTCCCATATGTTGGCATATCACTGTTGTATTTGGGCACATCACACTTTTTTTTGTCAAACTAGTTTGATAGTGTAGACAGAGTTTAAAGAAGATTTAGCAATACCTGAGAATTTTGCTAGTAACAATCCTCCTTCACTGATGCCTTCATATACCATTACTGTAGCAGCTGTATCTGTGAAGTTTGCATTGTCAAATGACAATATGCTGCCCAGTTTAAGTGGACTTGATACTAACCAAGTACAAACAAATGACTGACTTTCATTTTGATTTTTCAATATTGGTGTTGATATGTATCCAAATGGTGTATCAAGAGAAAAGATAGTCTTGCATTCTGTCAAGATTAAAATTGAAGGTGATATATAGGCCTACATTATACAGTGAATTGGGTTGAAAGTGGAAGGTTACAATCTATGAAGATAAAACTGCACAGTTACTAATATAAAATTTCAATTAAGTGTCGATTTTTTGTCAAATCGACACAAAAGGGCCAGTTTATAATATACTGTATACTTATTCAATTTAATAATACAGTAACTACCACATATAGATTGCATCATTTTTACTGTATATCAGGCTAATCTAATATACCATCCGAGTATCCGATTTCTACGTCTAGTCTCAGACAAAATTAACCCTCTCTCAAAAATTGGTATTTTTTTTTTAGCATAGTTTTACAACACCATTGTCTTCTGCATTTAATTTTAGGTTCCTCTTAAAAACAGACAATAACGTTAAAAATCTTGTCCTATCCATTAATAATAGTAATTTTATAAACTCCTATATTTCTAGATTTTATGATTAATTGTACAATAATAATATTATACAGATATTGACTGCTTAGAGGTTAAATATAAGATTTGACATCCCCGAGGCAATGATATTAAGTTCTCGGGGAATATATATTTCCCTCAGCTGGCGCTTCATGAAATATATATTCCCTCGAACTTAATATCATTCCCTCGGGGATGTCAAATCTTATAATTAACCGATATAAAAGGCAATATCTGTTATATTATATAGCCAAGAACAAGTCTGCTGGGTTGGGTGAAGCTAGGCTAGGCCTCCTATAGTATTTGTATTGTATTTAAACAAGCCTGCCTAGACACCTTACCTTGCGAAGAATAATATACAGATAATTACTAATTAATGATTCCTTGGCAATAAAATATTCACTTAGGCCTAGGTCGTTTAAATTAACAGAAGAATTTCCATCAATAAGCCTATTAAAAATAATAATATAATCAGGTAGGCCGAATAAACAATTCGTCTTCTTCTCGATCTTCGAGGAGCCGAATCACCGGATGTTCAGCGCGTACTAGTTACTACGTTACTACCGTGAGTATTGACCAATCACAAACGGTGTTACATCACATTTAGGGTGGACTTATAACAAATGAGGGCGCTATGTATGCATAGTTTAAATAGTTTAGATGATTAATTTCTTCAAGCAACTTCCGTGGCGCAGCGGTTGAAGCGTTGTCTTGCGATGGAGTGACAATTCCACCCGAGTTCAAGATCGAGTTGATGACTTTTGTTTATTTATCGGCAACGCGAGTGTTGGCACACGAACAGTCAATATCATCGTACTTGAGAATCTATGTTTAATGACAGGTGACACGATAATTACGCGAAAATTACACAGTCAATATCATCGTTCTCGAGGGTATATACGATTTACGATCCTCGCAGCGGTAGTCATGTGATGCAGTTTCAACCAATCACGTTAGCGTATTTACATAGGCTATGTAATATAATAAAATATTACTATTAAAATATTTGTAGCCCTCACCTTCCTGGACAGCACCTTTGAATTTTCTGCTAAGACCAGACCTTGAGTCGTTGCCACTTGTAAATGTAATATTAAGTTTGCCAGACAATGTTTGGATGATAAAATTGTCTGTATAAGAAAAAAGATATTACAAATTCTAGGTTCAATACTGTAGGATACATGTAAAAATCAAGCTATACAATAAATACATCTGGACATCATTACCATGAGTGTGGGGTTCAAGCTTATTGCATTATGCTATGCTTGGATCAAAACAAAAAATCCAATCCCAAATAGACCCTCTGCATCAGTGATCTTACCAATAATTTTGAACAACTTACGTTGGATTCCCAAGTATGTACCAATGATGCCATCCTCATCCTCAACAACGATTTTATCACCAGAACCATCTAGATAAAACTCATCAAAGACTAGAAACATTCCGTCTGGTATGGTTGCAAACCACGTACATTCAGTGTTGGAATCGTAAGGCCCACCCGCAGCATAATTTGGTGATATAAAGACACCTTTCGAGCTGGTCAATTTTCCACCACAATCTATGACAAAGTAAAAACTGATATAATAAATCATTTTAAAAAAGAATAATTAATGGTAAAAATAATATTATTTTTGTCTGTTGATTAATTCTAACATGTACAGTACTGTAGCTAAAGTAACAAATTGAAACTGATTTTCATTATATATCTGTAAATTAAATTAATAATAGAATATTCAATTTTGTTACTGTACATGATGTTATTTTTATTTTATTTTTTTCATTGGATGAAAAAATATAATATATTGTAAAAATATATTTGTAAAAAGAAATTTGTTGTTGCTGTGATATTGTTTACATTGTTGATTACTCACCAGTAGTAGAAATAAAGTCGGCATTTACAAACCCAGCTAGCAGAAGAAATTGCAGCATTGTAATCAAATTACTGTGCTGCTTGCCCATCATAAATTTTGGTGAGGAACCTCTGTACATAAAAAAAAAGTTTGTTCTAGTTAATGATTTTTTAAGTCTATAAGTATAGACAACGGAGTAGTTTCAAAACACATCCATCAGCATCAGCTTAGGTCTACTGTACAACATGCCAATTTCAGGATTTTTTTAGTTTTTTTAACTAATATAAACATATGTTTTTTCTTTATATTAATTATAATTCCTTGGATTTTAAGCAAGCATTCAAAATGTATTTATTTTTATATATTTCCCTCTATTAATTAGGTAACCACAAACAGCAGGTAGCTTCTCATACAAAATCGTATTTAACTCAGATTTAGTACATCATGTAACACATGGTCCTTACAGAATACCCACACCAACCACGGAGGTATAATTTATTATACCTTCATGCACCAACCAGGGGGTTGCAACTACCCCCCTGCACCAACCACCACGTACGCGTGCAAGAAACTCCACTCTAGTCTTATTACTAATTATCTAGCTCTCCAAATGGCCTTTAAAAATACAACAAGCCTAACATACAGTTCAAAATATAATATTTTTTTCATTTAAATACTAATTTAAATAGCAAACCGTTTACATTGTTTTGTCTTCTACTTCTTTGTGACAAACAAATATGGCGAACAGAGAATCGATACAGAGAAGCGAGGTAAAAATGGGAATTTCCCGATTTTCCCCAGTACCAAAGAACTTATAACACAAGAATCTCCTGTTCTTCAATTTGCATTCAAAACACAGTATCGGAAGTACAGGGTTAAAAGGTCAAACTGGGCGACGCCATTTCACAGCATGTGGAGCAGTTCCCCCCTCCAAACTAGAAAGTCAATTACTCTCCCCCCCCCCCCATCCCCGCTTTCCCTAGAGTATTAGCAGATCCCTATGATTTTGACTTTCTAATTTGATGCGGGCGCCCTACTCCTTAGTCAGTTACTAACTCTATCCCCCTAGAAGTATTAGCAGAACCCCTCTATGATTTTGACTTTCTAATTTGATGCGGGCGCGCTACTCCATGGCTCACATGGCGCCGCCACCCATAGCTCTATTCTATCCCACAATGCCTTTCGAAATTGTTACGCGCTTCGGACGAACAGGAGGCGATTTTTTTTTCCGTACGAGAGTTCCTCCATCGGTTCGTTTCGGACTCAATCGACTCTCTTCGGTATTCGGTAAAGTCAGCTCACTGATGCGTGACAACATAATACAATTGACATTTACAAACCGCGAGCTTACTTTCACACAGGCTCTCACAATAGTAAAATAAATCTACACTAATACGAGTTTTGATTTGATGACATTAATTAATAAATACTAGGCCTACTTAGTAATTACATTAAGAACCCAATAGCATATTGAAGATATTTAGGTCTACGACCCAATAGTAGGTCGTATCAGATATTATTTTTTGAAGTTGAACGACCCTTTGTCACGAACGAGAGGCTCTTTTTCTAGTATCGTTTATGGTATTGTAGCTAGCCCATGGCTAGGCTAGCTTGTGTAAGCCTATGCAAGGTATTACTTTTGAATTTAAAATGATTATGTACAGTAGGAATTCCTATGCACAGTGTATGTTTTTTATACCTTTTAAAATAATATTATTAAATTAATATTTATATTGTAAGGTAATGGAAATTTTACGTTAAAGGTGTACGTATTAATTATCCCCAATCTTGAAAAAAAGATTTCAGACTTTTAATAATATTAATAGGCAACTTTGGAGTTTTAATTAAGTTATAGGCCTACAACTAATATTATTGTTTATTATATGTAATTTGGAAAATCATAAAAAATACATGCAAAGTAAAAAACATTCAATTACGGTACTGACACGACTGCAATAGTACAAATACATTTAATAACTAGAATTTAATTCGTCACTTTGACGAATTATAGGTGATCATTTTTATCATTTTAGTGACATTCATATTTTTGAAACATGCACGTATGTTAACATACAATCGGAAAATGTTGATGTATGCCATCCTATTATACGCTTATAGTGCTGAGTTGTGCCTATTATATGCCATATACAATATGTACAGTATATACTGTACTGTGTATATCTATATACAGTGTAGCATAGGTGAAATTACGGACACACATCATGTTCTAAGTTTTTGGCACTGATGACATTATCAAAAAAAACTTGTGGACAACAATATTGAAAAATAATGAATTTAGCAATAAAATATAACAATTGGAAGAAAATTTGGCACGTAGAAGGGCTGTGCGCGCTCTTTAAAAATTGTATAACTTTTACGAAAGAGATGAAAAAACTACTTTTTAACTTCAACTGGCCATATGATAACGTCACAACATCTGATAGGCTTAATTTTTGTATGAATTCATATCTACATTTCACCAGCTATCATACTAAATTATAAACATCGAGGTCAACTTTAATTCAGAAGAGCTGTAAGGTATTCAAATATACGTTGTAGGTAAAATTACGTAACCACCGTTATTTAAATTTTAAGACATGATAACGTTATCCAAAAGAAAATATTGGCAACTTATAAGTAACATAATTGGTTGAGGTAGAATGTGTTAAAAATTAAAAGAAAATCGATAACAGATAAGCGAGTTGCGCTCTGTTGAATATGGTGGTCTTTGACAAAAGGGGAAAAACCCCTATTTTCAAAATTCATGTGGCCAAATGATGACGTCATACCATTTTGTACGTCTAATGTGTATATACATTTATTTATACAACTCATTGGCTTCCATAATAAGTTTAAAAAATTGGGGGTCACCTTTCATTCTGAAGAGTTATATTTATTTTAAAAAGGCCCTACTTTTTACCATTTTTAGCACTTTTGTACAATTAATGTGCGCATTTTGTCATTTTTAACAGGCTCGTATAGCACTATTTTAAGTCGAAATGGACTCAAATTTGGTGGATGTACCAAGGAAGATGAGTAGAATGCAATTTGTACAAAAAGTTGTTATTTTTTACGCTTTCTATGTACGCACGCGCAAAAACATGTTTTTGCGCAGTAATTTTGTAAAACACGCAAATGGCCTAATTCATGCTCTAAATTGATCAAAACGTAATTTTGAGCTTTTTAAATTTTTAACACGCGTTTTCACGCGCATTACCCTACGTGCGCGTGCGTTTTTATTTGCTAATATTTTTACCCTTTACCTGAAGTTTACGTGTAGTGAATTTCATTAATATGTGATAATTAATTAAGGAGATATGATTGATAATGTGATTTCACAAAATGGCGTATAATTGACGTCACGGATAAGTGATCACGCTGAAAAGCTTATTAGGACTAAGTTGAAGTATTTGAAAGACATTCTGAAATTTTGGTAGTCGTTGCCATTAAACTTTTTGAGATATTTGTTACACAAAATCTGTACAGAAAGAAATTGCAAAGAAACATTTTTTTTTTACAAAAACAATTTCTCACTAGAATTTAATTCGTCACTTTGACGAATTATAGGTGATCATTTTTATCATTTTAATGAAATTAATTTTTTTTAAACATGTACGTACGTTAACATACGATAGGAAAATGTTGATGTATGCCATCCTATTATACGCTTATAGTGCTGAGTTATGCCTATTATATGCCATATACAATGTACAGTATATACTGTATATCTATATACAGTGTAGCATAGGTGAAATTATGGGACACACATCAAGTTCAAATTTTTTGGTATGATGGAATTATCAAAATAAACTCGAAGATGACAATTTCGAAAGATAATGAATTGAGCAAATAAATATAAGGATTGGAAGAGAATTTGACACGTAGAAGCGCAATGCGCGCTCTTTGAAATTTGTATAACTTCGACTAAAGAAATTTAAAAACTACTTTTTAACTTCAACTGGCCATATGATAACATCACAACATCCGATAGGCTTAATTTTGATATGAATTCATATCTACATTTCATCAGCTTTCATAATAAATTATAATCTTCAAGGTCACCTTTAATTCTGAGGAGCTATAATATATTCAAATGTATGGTGTAGCTGAAATTACACGACCTAGGTTATTCAAGTTTTTACGCGTGATGACGTCATCACAATAAAAATGTTGACAACTCACGAGAAAGATAATTAATTGAGCAAGCACATACTAAAATATCTGCAAAAATCGGGCTCAAATAACGGAGATGCCCTCTATTGAATGTGATAACCAACACAAAAAGATAAAAATTACTAATTTTTAAATTCAAGTGGCCATTTCATGACGTCATACCATTTTGTACGTCTAATATGTATATATATTTATATCTACAACTTATTGGCTTCCATAATAAGTTTAAAAAATTGGGGGTCACCTGCCATTCTGAAGAGTTATGTTCATTTTAAAAAGGCCTTATTTTTTACCATTTTTAGCACTTTTGTACAATTAATGTGCGCATTTTGTCATTTTTAACGTGCTCGTATAGCGTTATTTTAAGTCGGAATGGACTCAAAGTCGGAGAATGTACTAAGGATTGTGAGTAGAATATGATATATACATCAAATTTTATTTTTTACCCTTTTTAAAAATCGCGTGCGCAAAAATGTGTTTTTGCGCAGTAATTTTTTGAAACACGCAAATGGCCTATTTCATGCTCTAAATTGATCAAAACTTAAATTTGAGCTTTTTAAAATTTTAATGCGCGATTTCACGCGCATGACCTTGAAACACGCAATTTTTTATTTGCTAATACTTTTACCTTTGACCTGAAGTTTACGTGTAGTGAATTTCATTAATATGTGATAATGAATTATGGAGATATGATTGACAATGTGATTTCACAAAATGGCGTATACGCGACGTCATGGATGAGTGATCACGCTGAAAAGCTTATTAGGACTAAGTTACAGTATTTGAAAGACATTGTAAAATTTTGGTAATCATTAACATTAAACTTTTTGAGATATTTGTTACACAAAATCTGTACAGAGAGAAATAAATAATAAGAATAAGAACTAGACATGTAACTCGTCACTTTGACGAGTTTGGTTATCCGCCGCGCAAGTGGTGCAACATTAACATTAAGGAGATAGGTTGAGGACAAAAGGAAGTGTTCACGTTGGCATTATGACCTGAACTGAAGAATATGATATGTTGTTATTGCTGAATTTTATTATTTAAATTCATATATAGTATACACAGTATAATCTGTATCCATATCACATACAGCTCAGTGACATACAGTGTAGAATAGGTGAAATTACGGGACCCGCTTTTTATTGCAATTTTTAACATGTTGACGGTTTTAAAATGAAACGCGAAGGTAGCAATTCCGAAAGGAAATTATCTCAGCAACAACGTATTAGCGTGTAGAAGAAATTTGAATACGTGAAATATTGATGCGCGCTTTTTTAAATGTAATGAATTATGACGCAAAAGATGAAAATACGACCTTTTTTATTTAACTGGCCATATGATGACGTCACAACATCCGATGGGCAACATTTTTACATAATTTCGTATCTACAATCCAATAGCTTCCAGAAAAAGTTTTAATCGTGATTATCACATTTTATTCTTACGAGCTATAACAGATTAAAATTTACTGTAAAGATGAAATTGATGCCACACGTGATTTAAATATTTAGGCATGATGACGTCAAAAAAATTAAAATATTTTTAACTCATGCGAAAGATAGTTGATTGACCTAGACAATATCAAAATCGGGGTGAAAATGGAAAACGAATAAGTGGAGATGCGCTCTATTCAATGTGATGAGCTATGACGAAAGATACAAAAATCCTAAATTTTATATTCGCGTGGCCATACGATGACGTCACAATGTCCGGTTAGCCATATTAATACCTGATCCGATACCTACAACTCATCTACTTCCAGAATATGTCATCCACAAAAAGTTGACCGTCTAGTTTAGAAATTACAACTGTTTAAAAAAAGGCATATTTTAAACGAATTTTTTAACCTTTTCATAAAAAACGCGCGCAAATTGTCCAATTCGACGTGCTCGTATGACGTATCTTTAAGTCGAAATTGTTTAAAATTTGGTAAAATTACTAGAAAAGGCTGGAAAAACATAAATCACGCGAAAAAAATACGTTTTCAATGCTACGTGCGCACCGCACACGTAAAAATGTGCGCACACGTGGGAATTTTTGACATGCTTAAAACGACATGAAACGCGTAGAAAGTTGATTATAAATTAATTTTGCGCATTTTGAAATTTTAAATGCGCGTGCGCGCGTAACTTTGTGTAAAACACGCAATTTTTTTTCAACAGAAAGTTAGCGCATGATATAAATTAAACTTTTGCAAAGTTTCACTTTAAAATGTTATTTGGTTTTCGACATATGTTAAATACGAGAAAATCGTTAAATCGCGCGTACGTCACGTTGCGCAATTGTAAACATCATGAAAAGCTTCGCTTGACGACGTTACATAAATGTCAAAATGTTAACATAGTTAACAAAATGTTATGTTTGCAAGTTTTAGAGAAAAGCGTTACACAAAAATCATACAGAAAGAAAGAAGATTAAGAAAAAGATGTTGATGATTTCGTACAATCACAAGAGGTTATCCTGCAACTTCGTTGCGGATAACCAACTAGACATGTAACTCGTCACTTTGACGAGTTTGGTTATCCGCCGCGCAAGTGGTGCAACATTAACATTAAGGGGATAGGTTGAGGACAAAAGGAAGTGTTCACGTTGGCATTATGAACTGAACTGAAGAATATGATCTGTTGTTATTGCTGAATTTTATTATTTAAATTCATATATAGTATACACAGTATAATCTGTATCCATATCACATACAGTGTAGAATAGGTGAAATTACGGGACCCGCTATTTATTACAATTTTTAACATGTTGACGGTTTTAAAATGAAACGCGAAGTTAGCAATTCCGAAAGGAAATTATCTCAGCAACAACGTATTAGCGTGTAGAAGAAATTTGAATACGTGAAATATTGATGCGCGCTCTTTTAAATGTAATGAATTATGACGCAAAAGATGAAAATACGACCTTTTTTATTTAACTGGCCATATGATGACGTCACAACATCCGATTGGCAACATTTTTACATAATTTCGTATCTACAATCCAATAGCTTCCAGAAAAAGTTTTAATCGTGATTATCAAGTTTTATTCTTACGAGCTATAACAGATTAAAATTTACTGTAAAGATGAAATTGATGCCACACGTGATTAAAATTTTTAGGCATGATGACGTCAAAAAAATTAAAATATTTTTAACTCATGCGAAAGATACTTGATTGACCTAGACAAAATCAAAATCGGGGTGAAAATGGAAAACGGATAAGTGGAGATGCGTTCTATTCAATGTGATGAGCTATGACGAAAGATACAAAAATCCTAAATTTTATATTCGCGTGGCCATACGATGACGTCACAATGTCCGGTTAGCCATATTAATACCTGATCCGATATCTACAACTCATCTACTTCCAGAATATGCCATCCACAAAAAGTTGACCGTCTAGTTTAGAAATTACGACTGTTTAAAAAAAGGCATATTTTGAACGAATTTTTTAACCTTTTCATAAAAAACGCGCGCAAATTGTCCAATTCGACGTGCTCGTATGACGTATCTTTAAGTCGAAATTGTTTAAAATTTAGTAAAATTACTAGAAAAGGCTGGAAAAATATAAATCACGCGAAAAAAGTACGTTTTCAATACTACGTGCGCACCGCACACGTAAAAATGTGCGCACGCGTGGGAATTTTTGACATGCTTAAAACGACATGAAACGCGTAGAAAGTTGATTATAAATTAATTTTGCGCATTTTGAAATTTTAAATGCGCGTGCGCGCGTAACTTTGTGTAAAACACGCAATTTTTTTTCAACAGAAAGTTAGCGCATGATATAAATTAAACTTTTGCAAAGTTTCAAGTTGAAATGTTATTTGGTTGTCGAGCTATGTTAAATACGACAAAATCGTTAAATCGCGCGTAAGTCACGTTGCGCAATTGTAAACGTCATGAAAAGCTTCGCTTGACGACGTTACGTAAATTTCAATATGTTAAGATAGTTACCGAAATGTTATGTTTGCGAGTTTTAGAGAAAAGCGTTACACAAAAATCATACAGGTTGATTTCGTACAATCACAAGAGGTTATCCTGCAACTTCGTTGCGGATAACCAACTAGACATGTAACTCGTCACTTTGACGAGTTTGGTTATCCGCCGCGCAAGTGGTGCAACATTAACATTAAGGGGATAGGTTGAGGACAAAAGGAAGTGTTCACGTTGGCATTATGACCTGAACTGAAGAATATGATCTGTTGTTATTGCTGAAATTTATTGTTTAAATTCATATATACTGTAGTATACACAGTATAATCTGTATCCATATCACATACAGTGTAGAATAGGTGAAATTACGGGACCCGCTATTTATTGCAATTTTTAACATGTTGACGGTTTTAAAATGAAACGCGAAGGTAGCAATTCCGAAAGGAAATTATCTCAGCAACAACGTATTAGCATGTAGAAGAAATTTGAATACGTGAAATATTGATGCGCGCTCGTTTAAATGTAATGAATTATGACGCAAAAGATGAAAATACGACCTTTTTTATTTAACTGGCCATATGATGACGTCACAACATCCGATTGGCAACATTTTTACATAATTTCGTATCTACAGTCCAATAGCTTCCAGAAAAAGTTTTAATCGTGATTATCACATTTTATTCTTACGAGCTATAACAGATTAAAATTTACTGTAAAGATGAAATTAATGCCACACGTGATTTAAATTTTTAAGCACGATGACGTAAAAAAAATTAAAATATTTTTAACTCATGCGAAAGATAGTTGATTGACCTAGACAATATCAAAATCGGGGTGAAAATGGAAAACGGATAAGTGGAGATGCGCTCTATTCAATGTGATGAGCTGTGACGAAAGATACAAAATCCTAAATTTTATATTTGCGTGGCCATACGATGACATCACAATGTCCGGTTAGCCATATTAATACCTGATCCAATATCTACAACTCATCTACTTCCAGAAAATGCCATCCACAAAAAGTTGACCGTTTAGTTTAGAAATTACGACTGTTTTAAAAAAGGCATATTTTAAACGAATTTTTTAACGTTTTCATAAAAAACGCGCGCAAATTGTCCAATTCGACGTGCTCGTATGACGTATCTTTAAGTCAAAATTGTTTAAAATTTGGTAAAATTACTAGAAAAGGCTGGAAAAACATAAATCACGCGAAAAAAATACGTTTTCAATGCTACGTGCGCTCCGCACACGTAAAAATGTGCGCATGCGTGGGAATTTTTGACATGCTTAAACCGACATGAAACGCGTAGAAAGTTGATTAGAAATTAATTTTGCGCATTTTGAAATTTTAAATGCGCGTGCGCGCGTAACTTTGTGTAAAACACGCAATTTTTTTTCAACAGAAGGTTAGCGCATGATATAAATTAAACTTTTGCAAAGTTTCACTTTAAAATGTTATTTGGTTTTCGACATATGTTAAATACGAGAAAATCGTTAAATCGCGCGTACGTCACGTTGCGCGATTGTAAACATCATGAAAAGCTTCGCTTGACGACGTTACATAAATGTCAAAATGTTAACATAGTTAACAAAATGTTATGTTTGCAAGTTTTAGAGAAAAGCGTTACACAAAAATCATACAGAAAGAAAGAAGATTAAGAAAAAGACTAGACATGTAACTCGTCACTTTGACGAGTTTGGTTATCCGCCGCGCAAGTGGTGCAACATTAACATTAAGGGGATAGGTTGAGGACAAAAGGAAGTGTTCACGTTGGCATTATGACCTGAACTGAAGAATATGATATGTTGTTATTGCTGAAATTTATTGTTTAAATTCATATATTATGTAGTATACACAGTATAATCTGTATCCATATCACATACAGTGTAGAATAGGTGAAATTACGGGACCCGCTATTTATTGCAATTTTTAACATGTTGACGGTTTTAAAATGAAACGCGAAGGTAGCAATTCCGAAAGGAAATTATCTCAGCAAAAACGTATTAGCATGTAGAAGAAATTTGAATACGTGAAATATTGATGCGCGCTCGTTTAAATGTAATGAATTATGACGCAAAAGATGAAAATACGACCTTTTTTATTTAACTGGCCATATGATGACGTCACAACATCCGATTGGCAACATTTTTACATAATTTCGTATCTACAGTCCAATAGCTTCCAGAAAAAGTTTTAATCGTGATTATCACATTTTATTCTTACGAGCTATAACAGATTAAAATTTACTGTAAAGATGAAATTAATGCCACACGTGATTTAAATTTTTAAGCACGATGACGTAAAAAAAATTAAAATATTTTTAACTCATGCGAAAGATAGTTGATTGACCTAGACAATATCAAAATCAGGGTGAAAATGGAAAACGGATAAGTGGAGATGCGCTCTATTCAATGTGATGAGCTATGACGAAAGATACAAAATCCTAAATTTTATATTTGCGTGGCCATACGATGACATCACAATGTCCGGTTAGCCATATTAATACCTGATCCAATATCTACAACTCATTTACTTCCAGAAAATGCCATCCACAAAAAGTTGACCGTTTAGTTTAGAAATTACGACTGTTTTAAAAAAGGCATATTTTAAACGAATTTTTTAACGTTTTCATAAAAAACGCGCGCAAATTGTCCAATTCGACGTGCTCTTATGACGTATCTTTAAGTCAAAATTGTTTAAAATTTGGTAAAATTACTAGAAAAGGCTGGAAAAACATAAATCACGCGAAAAAAATACGTTTTCAATGCTACGTGCGCTCCGCACACGTAAAATTGTGCGCATGCGTGGGAATTTTTGACATGCTTAAACCGACATGAAACGCGTAGAAAGTTGATTAGAAATTAATTTTGCGCATTTTGAAATTTTAAATGCGCGTGCGCGCGTAACTTTGTGTAAAACACGCAATTTTTTTTCAACAGAAGGTTAGCGCATGATATAAATTAAACTTTTGCAAAGTTTCACTTTAAAATGTTATTTGGTTTTCGACATATGTTAAATACGAGAAAATCGTTAAATCGCGCGTACGTCACGTTGCGCGATTGTAAACATCATGAAAAGCTTCGCTTGACGACGTTACATAAATGTCAAAATGTTAACATAGTTAACAAAATGTTATGTTTGCAAGTTTTAGAGAAAAGCGTTACACAAAAATCATACAGAAAGAAAGAAGATTAAGAAAAAGACTAGACATGTAACTCGTCACTTTGACGAGTTTGGTTATCCGCCGCGCAAGTGGTGCAACATTAACATTAAGGGGATGGTTGAGGACAAAAGGAAGTGTTCACGTTGGCATTATGACCTGAACTGAAGAATATGATATGTTGTTATTGCTGAATTTTATTGTTTAAATTCATATATAGTATACACAGTATAATCTGTATCCATATCACATACAGTGTAGAATAGGTGAAATTACGGGACCCGCTATTTATTGCAATTTTTAACATGTTGACGGTTTTAAAATGAAACGCGAAGGTAGCAATTCCGAAAGGAAATTATCTCAGCAACAACGTATTAGCGTGTAGAAGAAATTTGAATACGTGAAATATTGATGCGCGCTCTTTTAAATGTAATGAATTATGACGCAAAAGATGAAAATACGACCTTTTTTATTTAACTGGCCATATGATGACGTCACAACATCCGATTGGCAACATTTTGACATAATTTCGTATCTACAATCCAATAGCTTCCAGAAAAAGTTTTAATCGTGATTATCACATTTTATTCTTACGAGCTATAACAGATTAAAATTTACTGTAAAGATGAAATTGATGCCACACGTGATTTCAATTTTTAGGCATGATGACGTCATAAAAATTAAAATATTTTTCACTCATGCGAAAGATAGTTGATTGACCTAGACAATATCAAAATCGGGGTGAAAATGGAAAACGGATAAGTGGAGATGCGCTCTATTCAATGTGATGACCTATGACGAAAGATACAAAAATCCTAAATTTTATATTCGCGTGGCCATACGATGACGTCACAATGTCCGGTTAGCCATATTAATACCTGATCCGATATCTACAACTCATCTACTTCCAGAATATGCCATCCACAAAAAGTTGACCGTCTAGTTTAGAAATTACGACTGTTTAAAAAAAGGCATATTTTAAACGAATTTTTTAACCTTTTCATAAAAAACGCGCGCAAATTGTCCAATTCGACGTGCTCGTATGACGTATCTTTAAGTCGAAATTGTTAAAAATTTGGTAAAATTACATGAAAAGGCTGGAAAAACATAAATCACGCGAAAAAAATACGTTTTCAATGCTACGTGCGCACCGCACACGTAAAAATGTGCGCACGCGTGGGAATTTTTGACATGCTTAAAACGACATGAAACGCGTAGAAAGTTGATTATAAATTAATTTCGCGCATTTTGAAATTTTAAATGCGCGTGCGCGCGTAACTTTGTGTAAAACACGCAATTTTTTTTCAACAGAAAGTTAGCGCATGATATAAATTAAACTTTTGCAAAGTTTCAAGTTGAAATGTTATTTGGTTTTTGACATATGTTAAATACGAGAAAATCGTTAAATCGCGCGTACGTCACGTTGCGCAATTGTAAACATCATGAAAAGCTTCGCTTGACGACGTTACATAAATGTCAAAATGTTAACATAGTTAACAAAATGTTATGTTTGCAAGTTTCAGAGAAAAGCGTTACACAAAAATCATACAGAAAGAAAGAAGAAGAATAAAAAGTTGATGATGATGATGATGATGATGATTTCGTACAATCACAAGAGGTTATCCTGCAACTTCGTTGCGGATAACCAATGATGATGATTTCGTACAATCACAAGAGGTTATCCTGCAACTTCGTTGCGGATAACCAATGATGATGATTTCGTACAATCACAAGAGGTTATCCTGCAACTTCGTTGCGGATAACCAATAAAGATTTCATACAATAACAATAGGTGATCATTTTATTCTAAATGATCACCTAATAACACATTTTCCAGGAAGCTTATAATTATATGTGATACTATCATCAATTATTAAATTAACACGATATTAAACGCTTTATAAGCAAGCATGTGTTTCTATACATTACAACTTACAAGAATACATGTTACTAATACTAGGCCTAAATGTATACAATTTTTCAAATGTTACACTTAAAAACCTGAAGAAAATTGTAATTTTTTTGATAAAAACATCTGTTAGTGTTACTTCTGTACATATAATTTCTAACCTACTACTTCATTTTATTAAAATAAAAAATAGTACTGTAGATGGAATGTACTACATTGAAGCACACGTACGTAGGGCTAGGCTAGCTGGCCTAAGTTGCTAGTGTGACGACCAACAAAGTGCTGCTGCTGTGTGTGTGTGTTACTGTTTGTGAATCTGATGGTGTACATACATTGGTTTGTGGCTGCCTATACAGTATTATATTATTAAAATTCTAGGACTATTATTATTATTACAATGACGTTCAGTACTACTATTAATATTTACTATTATATTTACAGTGAGTATAGTATTAGGCCTCTAGTATAGTATGTATAAATTTGTCACTCGTGCAAAGTAGGCCTTACGGCGAAGCTGAAATGATGCCTGGAAAAGCAATCCCGTTCCTCATCAAGCATAATACTTTTTTACCACATATTCTGTTCTAAATAAATACTAATAGTACAAAAAGTAAAAGTTCCACAAAAAAATACCTGGCGTTTGGTAGAAAATTACCGTTAAAGTTGGTAAATATGCCAACGATTTCTTACGAAATAGCGAGGCTGAAACAACTGGTGGCGCACTATAACTAGACTGTACTATTATTTTCACGGTTTATAAGAAATATATAGGCAAGTTATTTATTATCAAAATAGATTTATTCTTTATTTTTTTAAATAAATTTGGTGAATACAAATTTATATTAACTCTAAAATTGAAATTTAGAGTTAATAATTATCCCCCGACATTAAAACATTTATAATTACAAATGGCTTCAACTGTTCGTATAATGGTTTCTCCCGACAGGTAGGCTATTAATAGCAGTAGAAATACAGCAGCAATAATGCTAAGTTTATACCGTAGGATGTACATAGTGACTGATATGATTTAACTGTGAAAAATATAGAACACATATTCCTAGTAATAAACACCAATGCAATAGTAAATTTAAATTATTAAATAAAATACAAACATCAAATATTTGTTTTGTTTCAATGTAATTGTATTTATTCTCATGGTTAATATTTTTCTTTATATTCTCATGGTTACACAATTTCTTTTAATGGTTACACAATTTCTTTATATTCTCATAGTTACTATTTTTCTTTATATTCTCATGGTTACAGTTTTTATTATTATATTCTCATGGTTACATTATTTATTTATATTCTCATGGTTACAGTTTTTATTATTATATTCTCATGGTTACATTATTTATTTATATTCTCATGGTTACAGTTTTTATTATTATATTCTCATGGTTATATTATTTATTTATATTCTCATGGTTTCCATTTTGTTTTCATTTTTTTTAAATCTTTTTTTTTATTCACATGCTCACAGTTTCTGTTTGCTTAACCATGGTAGTGTTTCACATTGGTTATAGTGTAGGCCTATTACATTACAGTTACTTTTTATGATGATTTTGTTGCATTCAAAACCGTATAAACTACAGTATATTTCATATTCATCTTCCTCATATAGTCTAATTCCTCATAGTCCAATTCATCATAGTCTAATTCATCATCTTCAATGCCATAGTCTGGTGTGTCTTCTTTTTCTTCTTCTTCTTCTCTTGTCCTGTTTTCACACTCATCTCATTCACACTCGAACAGTTAATCCTAGAGCAAGTGACTTTGGAGTCTGCCTTCTTCCTTTCCAAGGTACAGGATTTCCTGGCATATCGATAAAATTTTCGTTCGAGTTTCTTCAGTAACATCTGAAAATGAGGTTTGTATAGTATCTTCTGCAGCACCAACACACTTTGCGATTAGATTAAACAACTCATATGGCACAATTTCAGATATGTCAACATCATTAATGTCTGCTGCTCTTGGAGGCCATTCACTCTGCATACCTTTGTTTGATTTGATGGCATTATTTACTATCGTACCTGCAAGTATATTTTATAGCATTCGATGAATGAAACATAGTAATAATAAATTTATATAAAGCATATACTGTATTGTGTACAGCATTTATGATCGACACCACTTACTATCATAACAGTTTTGTTTTTTGAGTGCATACAGCTTTCACCTCTTTGATCCACAGCATTTCCTTAATTATGCAATAACATTTATTGTTGTTATTTAAAAATAAACCAATATATACAAGTTATTGTATTTTAACCGTACCTGCAAAATATAGAGTCCTTAGTTTGTCTCTATTGTCACCATCAGTGGAGATTTTGTGTGTTGTAGAAGTAGTTGGAATATCTATGTCATACTCTGATGATTCATCTGTCTCCGTTGTACTTTTTCCTGATGACAAAAATGGATCAGCCACAAATCCAGGGGATACATTGCTAAAGTACACCAGAACTGATTCATTTCTAATTAAGAAAAAATAAACAAAATATTTAGTTTGACCAATCCACAAAAAGATTTTTTTTTAAATTATCCCTGGTGAAATAATCATTTAATATAAACACACTAAGCAACTAACCTTCTTGTGGGTGAATGAAAAATTAGGTTAGGATAATCCATCCTGAGCTTCTTCTTCAACACGTCTGATCTATAAATAACAGATTAATTGATTATAATTAATTGTTACACAGATACAATGAAGAAATTATTACAGTAACTGGATCTCAAAAATATTACAATTATTTCATCGTTTTTAAGAAGAGATCGACAGCCTACCTTATAGTTGACAAGTAAACATTTTCTGTTTTTTCAATTGATTTCATGAAAAGCTTTTGGAGTTTTGCGAGTCTTGGTATCTCCTGTCCATACTGTAACCGTTTATCAATTACATCTCTGCAAAATACCTTATAGCTTTGCTTATATGTTAAAAAAACACTTTCCAATTCCCTGTAAATAATAATAAATATTATTAAAATATATTTTAATATTTTATAGATTTTGGTGTTTAAAAATTCAACATTTAGACTGAAGCAAATAAAAAAAAAAATTCAAAATGTAAATTCAAAAAACCAACAAGAGTTTTAGAAAGTTACGTTTTACTCACTTTCCAGAATATAGAGCCTATATTGGTATTTAACTAAAATTAATTGTGTAGCCTACTGAATAATATATACTGTATAATATAATATGGCCTAGGGCCTAGGCCTACGTAGTAGTACTGGTACTACAGTAGTAGAAAGCCCAATCAACAACCAAGCACAGAAACTCTAAGAGCACAATATAGATCTAGGCCTATCTATAGATATATAGATCAGTAGCACCCTATATACTGTATCATTTAACTATATTATTAACTCTTAGAGTATTCTGATAATAATCGAAACCAAATATTACCTTTTTTAGTCGAGATGTATCAGTATATCGCCTGTAACAGGTAGCATGAAAACCTAAGCCTGGATGCTCGCGTACGACATCGTCAAACGATTTACCTTCATCAGACATACCAAGAAGCTCCGTCAAATGTATGGCGATTTCCTTGCCGTCTCCATCTAATTTTATCCAACTCTTTGGACAGAGCAACACTTTATTCCATCGAATCTCAGTAATTGGACTGATAATTTCATTTGAATGCTTGTAAATTTGGAAAAAACATTTCAACTTTACTTTGTCTAAGCGAGAAGATCCTTCCTCGTCGGACGCCATTTCGTGTTTACATCGTGTGATTTTGACGTCTGCTGCCTAAACGTCGCGTATGATTGGTTTAACTGATGTCATGTGATACAAAATGGCAACTGCGAAAATATATTCTTTTATACTTTTAAAATCAAGATTTCTTTAAAATGTCAGGAAAATTTTCGTGGAACTTTTTAATACGTGATTAATTTATTTTTATGTATATGAATCAAGAGAGTTCACTTATTATGCTTAATGAGGAACAAGAAAAAATGTTTTCATCTTCACCGTAAGGCCTAAAGAAGCTGCTCACGTTTTGTGGTTGCTGTCACGCATCAGTGAGTATCGGTGGCTTACCGAAGAGTCGATTGAGTCCGAAACGAACCGACGGAGGAACTCTCGTACGGAAAAAAAAATCGCGAACAGGAGATTCTTGTGTTATATAAGTTCTTTGCCCAGAGTACCATACATTGATTACCACACACTGCGTGAGGTCAGTCTTGTCGTGAAAATAAATCAAATAATATATATTATTTATTGTATAAACATAAAAAAATAAAGAAATATATTAAAATAATTATTTGATAACACTGTAATTTTAAATTTTAACAAATAATCCAACAGTAAATTATTATACACTTTTAAGTTTAAGAATAAATATGAATTTTATACAACAACAAAACAACCACGTGATTCTGGAAACATGGCAGCCTCCAGTTGTCAGAATGTTTTTCTTCGTAGTCTTGTTCGGCGTAATTATATCTTAAAGAAAAATCACCATAATATATTTCTTGGAAATAACAGGCAGTTATCATTTAATAGATTTAGCAATGATAATTTAAACATCAACAAATCTAATGTTATTAGAGCTAGCCTACTCACCTTCGGTACAGCCGCCACTATCGGTGGAGTTTCGTGGGGCCGGAGCTTATGGAATCGCGTGTCGGTTGTTACGGAAAGGGGCCTAGGCCTAGGCGCGAGTGCAAGTTTCTTTTCTTCAGGGCTTAGTGTCGTACAGGCGCGTGAAATTGAACATATCACCAGACAAACTGATACAACAGGTCTTAAGCTTACATTGTACCAATATCAAGTTTGTCCATTTTGCTGTAAAGTCCGAGCATTTCTGGACTATCATGGTTTATCCTACAACATAGTTGAAGTCGATCCTATTTTTAGAAAAGAACTTAAGTTTTCTGTGTATCGGAAAGTTCCAATACTTGTGTATGAAGGAGCCAAAGAAGATGAACAAGTGGTATATAGTTTTCAACCTTTAAATTAAATTATATTTCATATTTAAATAATAAATTAACAAATATTAACTAATTAAAATTGTATTTATTAATGTTTATTGTTAATAACATTTTATATAATCAGCAAATGCAACAGTATAAATAATTTATGGCCGCCAATAAAATTCGCATTTTTATAAAATAAATTGTTATTAAGTGATGTTAGGGGTTAGATTAAAATTTAATTGATTAAAAAATCTAAACTGGCTGTCGACTATTTGATATAGGCCTAGTTAAGTAATTATAGATGATCTAATGCGTGTTTTCATGGAGTAAAGCATATTATTATTCTTTAGTCCATGGTGTTTTTTATTACCATAAAATAAATTTTTTAAATACAGTAATTTGATTAAATTCACTTTCAGCAAATGAATGATTCATCAGTAATTATAAGCTCCTTGAAGAGCTTCCTGCTTACGGATCAAGATCTTCGTCAAATTGTTACGTATTACCCCAAAATTGAAACCGAGTCAAAGGGATGGATGAGCCGGAAAGTTGTGGAATACAGTAATCGTCATGAAATTATGCTGGGAAAACCCGGAAAAACAAATGAAATGAAGTAATGAAAGTTCTGATAGCAGTATTTATTCATTACTTTTTTTTATTTCCATTCATCATAAATAAGCATAGTACAAAGAGAAAAGAATGGAAATGGGGAATCTCTGCATAGCATAGCTTATAAGTAGAAACCTACAAAATATATAATATATATTATCCACGCCGAGAATGTTAAAGAGTCGCTATCCAATCGAGTTTGAACAATACCATGAAAGCCCCAGTGGTCTAATGGTTAGGACAGCTGCATATCAAGCAGTGTATTAGTGTATTAGTACATCATAGCCACTGATCACCAACTGGGCCCTCTGGGAGACCAGTCTTTGACTGAAGAGGTTACCCAGTATAATATATATTTCAATCAATCAGCAGACTGTCCGAGTTCGAGTCTCGGTTGGGGTGACTTTTTCTCATTCTCACATATTTCCTCATCTGTATCGTTTCAAATTAATTAATTAAATTTCAGTATATATACTATATGTGGTTTAGAATTAATGTTCTTTGCCTGTTGTTTTTATATATATAATACTGTATATATACACTATATATAAATGGAAATTAAATTTATTAAACATTATATTATACAGATATTTTAATGTAATCAAAATGTATACTGTATGATTTCTTGGGGATGGGGGATCTGCCTATTAATTAATAATTGGACAACCACACTTTACCCTAAAAAATGGAATACGACAAGACAGCATGCCTGCTTACCCAACACACGCCATTCATCATACATTGTCATGACATTTCTACAAATTAAACAATAATGTTGTACAATTTCTTTATATTAGACTTGAAAGAAAATGGCGTATATGGGTAGACGATGTTTTAGTTCACAACATTCCTCCAAATATCTATCGCACCTGGAATGAATCCGTACAGGCGTTCAGTTACATAGCGGAAAAGGCGCACTTTACAAGTTACGAGAAGTTTGTTATTCAATACATAGGAGCTCTTGGAATGTATTTTGTTAGTAAAAAGTTGAAAAAGAAGTGAGTGCAATTTTATTTTGTCAGAGGTCCTGGTTCTATAATAATCCAATACACACTGTGGTTGCAATCTTGTACAAAGCTTGGCTTCGAAACTAACTAACAATTGTTCTATAAAGTTTGCTGTACACAACGTGTATGAAAAAGAAATGTTGAGTTTCTCGATGTTTCGATCAATATGAGTTTGATCGTCTTCAGGAATGAGAATGAGGACGATCAAAGCAGAACAGAACTAATACACGTGGTGTACCGCACACTTTATATCAACATTAGATGATGCAAACATTCAAACAATACATAACAATTGGAACCAGTGTTTGTGATTGGTCAAA
Source organism: Antedon mediterranea (assembly GCF_964355755.1). Classification (NCBI taxonomy): domain Eukaryota; kingdom Metazoa; phylum Echinodermata; class Crinoidea; order Comatulida; family Antedonidae; genus Antedon; species Antedon mediterranea. The sequence continues at coordinate 32,366,668 of NC_092673.1, read as the reverse complement.
GCACTTGTGCATGTGTGTCAAATGGGAATGCATGTTTTAAAATAAATTTTTCTTCTTTACAAAATACTGCTACTTCAAAATACATAGCTAATTTAGTACTGTATTTGAACTTGTAGATACAACTTACCAGATGATGTACGATCCTCCTTGTATGGTGCGGCAAATGACTGGATGAAATCCGTCGGGAAAAATTCCTTCCAGGGTGGAACAGAGCCTAACATGGCTGACTTGGTAAAATGTTATTGAAATATAAATTACGCTTTTAGAATCAGACCATTTTGTTTTAAATTAAAAACACTTTTTCCAATTTTTTTTTTATTGTAGGCGGTGTATGGTGTGTTGAGTTCCATTGAAGGCCTCGATGCTTTTAACGACATGGTTCGTGAAACTAAAATTGGACCATGGTACGAGCGAACCAAAAATGCGGTAAACACACATCAAGGCGCAAAGTGATTTTAAATTACTGATGCACAACTGACTCTAAAAATGAAGCGTGCTTAAAATTTGAAATTTTTCTTAGCACAATGCTGTGTGAAAATCGAAAACTTTTTCAAGGAAGTGGCTTAGAATACACTTCACTGTAGGGCTATAGGCCAGTGTTACGCAACACACATTTGATATAAACCGTATGCAGGCTACGGCAATGTTTTTTTACAAATAAAACGTATTAAGTTAGTATGATTCACATGCATGTTTACATAATACTGTATATAAAAAATTTTCAAAGGTGTGGGAATAATCCATTGTATGTACAGTACATGCCTGGAAATTCCTCAAATACTGCACCAATGATTGAATGATTTTCTTTTTCGTAAATCTTTTTTTTTTAAATCAAATAGCTACTTAATTTTGTTTTAGAATGCATATTACAACAAACAAAAATTACAAATAGTGAGATTTTTGTTTGTTTTATTAGTGAAAACTTTACATACACATAAAATGCTTGAAAAGCATTATTCAATGTGGAAAACATTAAAAGAAAAAAAAAAATGTAAATCTAATTCAACAACTGTACACAATAGGCCTGACGACCATTTATAATTATATTTACCAAGATAAGAAATGATTGTGGGTTTGACATTTTAATTTCAGTTACATTATACAGTTTACAATGCTGCCCTCTGGAGTTATTTCATTACCTATGTTCACTACTCCATGACAATGGAAAAGTAAAATATATTAGTATAAAAACCATGGTTAAATTGTCAGAAAATTAATATTAAGCAAGCTGGAATATACATAATTATTTTAACCAAACTAAATGCAACATAGTAAAAAATACAATTATTCCAGTGTAGAGAAAGAAGCTGTACAACCAGTAAAACACCATATTGGTGGAAAAATCAAGATTCTAAGGCAGAAAGGAACATTTTACAAAACTAAGTCAGAAACATCATTTGTACAAAATAATTGCTCACAAATTACTATTAGTTTTGAGTGGACATTCAACGGGCTAAAAATAGCCTATGATTATGAATAATTTAAGTAATTTTCTAAAACACGAGTAGACAAAATCCAATCTTCTTTGCCAGTTGATAGTTTGATAAGGTTTCTGCCTGTTTAAAGTTGTTACACAGAGATACATCAGGCAGTCTGTTCAACTGAAAAAAAAAATAACAAAAACTTAGTTTGTGCTTTAAACCTCTGCCTACAAACTTTATGCAATGTCATATCACTACCACATATAGGCATATTACTACCATATATAAGCATATTACTACCATATATAGGCATATTACTACCATATATAGGCACATTACATTTTTTATTCAAACTAGTTAGTGTAGACAAAGCTTTATAACATATAATAGAGTAAATTAAAACAAATCAACATCAACACGACCTTGTAGAATAACACTAAATATGGTGAAAAATTAATTGTTTATAGAGTTGTAATATACTTACTGTATGAAGACATATCAATCTCCTCTGGTAGTTCACCAATGTTCACTTCAAATCTATCTTGAACTTCGTTTAATGTCTTGGCGTCCGTCTCGTCCGAGACAAATGTTACTGCGAGACCTTTTGTACCGAAACGTCCAGCACGAGCAACCTAATAACAAAATACGTAAAGTTTAGTATCTAAAGTTGAAGAAATACTAACTACTAACAAATTTTGGTGAAGAAAATTTGTTCTAACGCCGGTTTTATAACGAGTCATCGCTGGTACCATGACTGCAATTTTCAAAAGCCAATACACGCGGACATTAACCAAATGTTCGTAATTGTACCGTGGCCTTGTATGATTGTGGAACTAAATGAATAAAAACAATTTCAAAACTCACTCTAAAGCCCTTTTTTCAGAGCCAAACGCTAGTACAGTTTGATCGCCACATTTACCAATGCCGGCACTTGATATAAATTAGGAAAACGACCACTAGTGTACTGTTGCTTTGTTTGAACGCGTAAAACCGTGAATAAAAACAATGCTTGCATAATCCGAACACAGCGTAAATTTGCTAAAGTATGTGCAACGTAACAAAATTGTTATTGTACCAACTCTTGTACAAGTGCTACAGACTTGTATTCTTGTACAGTATAAGTTAGGCGGATTATAATGCTCTGTCTACACTATCAAACTTTATGCGACAACAAAATGTGATGTGCCTATATATGGACATGTCGTCGTATCATTACCATATTTGGGCACATCACACTAGTTCGATAGTGCAGACAGAGCTTAATAGGGATTGTAAGGAAATAGAAATACGTACCCTATGCAAGTAAGTATCTGAATCATCAGGCATGTCATAGTTGAACACGATGTTTACACGTTCAATATCCATACCACGACCAAACAAATTCGTAGCTACAAGTATACGCTTCTGGAAATCTTTGAATTGTTGGTATCTTGACAATCTGTTAAGAAAAACATTGAAAATGCACATTAGTTATTTTATTATTTTAGGCTCAAAACTTATTTTACGTAGCTTTGTTTTAAGCACTATCAAACTTAATGCAACAAAAAAAATGTGATGTGCCCATATATGGACATGATGACATCACTTCAGACATTTTGATAGTGTAGACAGAGCTTTACAGTATTTACCTTTCTTCCTGTGCCATGGACCTGTGAATTGCAATTGCAGGAAAGTTCTGTTCAACCAGTAACTGAGCTAGAGCTATGCATCGTTGCACCGACTTTACAAATATGACAACCTATGAACAAAATGATTATATTACAGTATTTTCCAAGTTCATTTAGCAAGTTTTAAAGTTATTTTGATGTTCAATGAAATAGAATCAATTTAACTTTTGACTCAATTTCCAACTCTCAAAACAAAATTCTTGTGCAATTGCAAAATATTCACCCAGCAACAACCTTAAAGTTATTTTGGTGTTGCACACAGAGGACGTTTTGCGTCCTTAACTGTGCACATGGCTTAACATCTTATCCGAAAGAACATTTTTTTTTCAACCCGACAGTGGTTAAAGCACACTAGAGAAAATTTATTTTGGTAACTTTGGTGCTACACAAAAGACTATTATTATTGGATGGACCAAAGAAAACACATGGTATTTCACAATTCAGCCGACTATTCCGCTCTCTGCAACACCGTTGCAAATTACAATAATTGATCATACCTGATTGAACTCTAGTACATCCAGAAGATCAAACAGCTTTCTGTTTTTCTCATTATCCTTCAGTTTCACATAGTACTGCTGCAGTCCATGAAGAGTAAGCTTGGTTTCGTCGTCAACGTACACCTCCATAGGCTGTTGGAAAAAGTAGCACACATAGGAATAACGCCCTAAGGTGGAAGCAGTCCCGCAGAATTCACCACAAGGGTTTATACTATTAATAATTAATAGCAAGGTAGTACAGATATCATATACAGATATCAATATCTTAGTCATTATGGCCCTATTAAGGAGACACAATAGTACCCACAAGAGATCCTGAAAGTGTCCCCTTAATAGATTTATTTATATTACTATTATTCATAGACTAACCTTTATATTGGATTTGAAATCAAATATGTTCAATGGACATGTGTACTAAATTGTACATATTGGTAGTAGTGGTATTTTAGTCCAAATAAAAGTACAATCATTTTGTTTATATTATTAAAAAATAGTTTTGAATGAAATTGTTCAAAATTTAATTCAAACTAGAAGAATTTAGTTAAGGATAGGATAGTTTGAATTATTCAAAAACTACAGTATGTTTTAAAATAAACTGAAAAATATTCCTTCACACAAGGTAGTCTTGTGTAGTGTATATACCACCCAAATCACATCATGATGATAACGGGATTTCCATTACTGGCATTAGTAGAATACACTTCAGACAACAAAACCATCTTGATAGTAAGTGGCAGGCAAGGCAACAACGCGAAATGATCGTTCTATTCTTGATTGTGTAACGACTAGGATCGCCAAGACGAACAAACAATTTATAGATGCAATACCTTCTTAGACAGGTAATGATGTTTACTTCATCCGAGACGCGGTGGTGCAACTAAACCAGCCTTCACGCTAGGCACATCTTCTTACGTCAAACGAATCATTAATAAAAGTCCAATTTGGCTTCCAGCAAAAGCATTAATAGAATTTGGTGATCTTCAAGACTGATATGTAGATTATAATGTGAATATTTTGTTTTTAAATTCTCCAACTTGTGTAATGTGTGAAACTGCATCCTGTATATGAAAGATGTTGAATGTGTATATACGCGAAGATTTTGTTTGAAGCGACAAAAGATGTCGATTTGAATCGCAAACGAAGATATGATCCCAATTATAACTCGCTTCCGTGAAACAAAGTTCTTAATAATCGTATTTCAATGTCCAAACGCGTATTCATATTTTCCTTAACTTCATGACAATGTAAGTAAATAAATGTAAAAAAGTATTTTTAGATCCGGAACATGTGAAATGTATGTGCATGGGGCACAACTTATATATGTAAATATATACGCGAAATCATTTTCTACGAAAGATACACTACAGCTGACGTAACAAAGTTCATTCAGGAATAAACAATGTAAATATGGCATGTGTATGATATTAAGCATATGTTGTATGTTTAGTGCAAGAGGCATATATATTTGTGTACACTATATATTACGCGGCAGTGATGTAACAATTGCATTTCTTAAAACGTAGAGATACTGGTAGATTTTCAAAATGGCTTCCTTTCTTTTACATGAAGAATCGGTCAGCTCCCAAAAATGAAGGTTAATAATGATTTGTTGTCTATTGTTGGTGAAAATATGTAAAATGAAGTACAATGATTTGTCTGCATGTTGTATAATGATAGAAATGCTGCTATTATGTTGATTGAATTGTAAAATATTAGGGTGTGTATAATTTAAGTCCTTCATAGTAGAACCGTGTAAAATAGTCCATCTATGTACTAAGTTGACGGAACCAATGCCATACACCGCGGGCCACATATGTTGCTTTTAAAAACGACAATGACAAAAAATAAGCTTCCTCATTTGGCTTTGTGTGCAGGAACCGGAGTACGCTAACTCCGACTACGCTCGATAGAGACTAGGTGCGAAACGAACCAGACCACATCCGGCTGGACCTCGACTAGCTCTAACCAGCCACACTCCAAACGGAAGAGGATGTTGAGAATGAAGAGAGAGATGTATTTACGTCTTGCATGAATTTCTTGCACACTGGTCGGATGTCCTTGCTCAAGGTTGCACTGAACATCATCACTTGCTTCTCATGTGGTGTCATTCTGAATATCTCTTGCACATCACGCCGCATATCTATCAAAGAGAATCAAAATATGCATTGATTGACTTGTGAATAAAACAAAGACTATTAATAGCAGCCGAGTTTGCACAATGTTGATCACAGTAAAGCTCTGTTTGATAAAAAATGTGTGATGTGCCCAAATATGGTAGTGATAATGACATCATCCATCCATATATGGGCACATCACATTTTTTTGTCACATAGTGTAGACAGAGCTTAAAGTGGATTCAATTTGTTCATTACAATTTGACCTTGGAATTATTTTCTATGCAAGCACAATATTAAAAGCATTTGTGTTAAAGTATGTTAAGTGTTACCTCATTATTTATCATAAGAACTTGTAGAGCAGCATAACATTTTAGAAATAAACTTAACCACGCAACCTACCTAGTTGTTCTAACATTTTGTCGCACTCATCCAAAATAAAATGCTTCACGTTCTTCAAATTGAGTGCCTTCTGACGTCCAAGAGCCAGCGTTCTACCAGGTGTTCCGACAACGATGTGAGGACAGTTGGTCTTCAAAGCTTGCACATCTTTAGTGATGTGAAGACCTCCGAAGAAGACGCCAACTTTGATAGTGGGCATGTACTTGGAGAATCGTTCATACTCTTTGGCAATCTGATAAGCCAGCTCTCTTGTGTGACACATGACCAATACAGAAACCTACATAAAAACAAAAAATTAATGCTTATATACTGAAATAAGAGAAAGACAGGTTTCGTTTTCCAGGCACCACCCTATTTGGTAATGTATATTGTATTTTTGGTACAAACACAATTTCATTTTATTTATTTGCCTCAAAAGGAAATGAACAAAACAATAAAATACACAAACATTATAGACAATAGGTAACACGGAAAAAAAAAACATTGAAATATGGATAGATATAAAATTTGTCAAAATTAAAATGATTCTAAATATCTAGATTAAAACATTGTTACTGTTTTTCATGAACATTTTAACTGTACACCAAATAATTATATATACCTGTCCATCAACTGGTTCAATTTGTTGTAAGGTGGCCAGCACAAAGACTGCAGTTTTACCCATACCAGATTTAGCCTGGCAAAGAACATCCATACCAAGAATAGCCTGTGGAATGCACTCATGCTGAACTGTAAAAGATAAATGACAAATTATTAAAATACATTACCAATCAAAAGGAAAAGCACAATACTGATAATCAATACATGATCAATATCTACCAATTTATTTTATCTTCGGCAAAATCTATTGGAAAAACATTGGCAAAACGCACTAAGTGTCAAATGAATTCTGGTACAAATATAAATGTGTTGTAATAAAATTTTGTGTATATGTGCATGTGGCGTTTATTCAAGGAAATAAGGTACGAGTAGGGATCTTGTCCTGGCCTAGCACTAATGAAGTTTTTATATGTTCTGCTAATTTGCCAAGAACTATTTACAGCACAGCCTGAGCAGTGCATACCTTCTGAGGGATGTTCAAAACCACAATCAACAATTGCTCTGAGAAGCTCAGGTTTGAGAAGGAAATCCCGAAAACCAGAACTGTGGATGGACACATAGGTTCCTTTCACTTCCTTCTTGGCAACTTGACCATCTCCTGCAGCATCTGGTGCCATTTCTGGTTCTTCTTCGTAGTCCAAAAGTACATCTTCATTTTCGGCCATTTTGTTGTTTAAAATTCAAAAGCTATAAATAGAAAAAACCAAATTGTTGAACTTTTCCTTCCTAGAATTGAAAATAATAATTAAAACACATTGAAAACTATTGATTAGTATGGATTCTTTGTTAGAATAGCTGTACCAGTGACTGGCTAGTTATTGATTTTCTTACACACTATAGTGCATGCTGGGACAAATTAAAAGCCTAGTCAACCAACTTACAAAGCCATGTCATAATTATTTTTAGTAATATTTATTACACTATACAGCAGTTTATTTGCATTAATAAGTAAAACATTATAATTATCGCGTATAATTATACTGACAGCATGCTGTTAATTTTAAATTTTAATAAAATACATAAAATTACATTTGATTAATATCGTTATCAAAATTATAGATCGATTTTATAAATAAATGGTTTTGATCTCCGGATCTCCTACCTACTCATTCGCCGATCACAAACACAACATGGACCGGTTGATTGATTTAATTAAAACATTCTAGGCCTAGCCTAGGCCTAGTAGGCCTATATTTTAATTACATAGCCTGATGATGCAGTTAACACTCCTTTTAAATAGTTCATTTTACAGTAAACTTAATTTTTTAATCAATCATAGACAGGTACACAATATTAGATCCTCAGATCCTCTTAGTCTTCAATCAGAATGATAACAAAACCAATCCAAGCTAGGCCTATAATTCTGTATTTTACTTCCTCAAAAGATAACGTAAATATTTGTTTCAACTGTTATATTTTTCTTAAAAATAACAACATAGAATAACAGTTTCATTTATATTACTTTACTGAACAGAGCAAAAAAAAGTGATTGGTGAACACAAACCTTTGAAAAATACAGATTAAAATAGAAGACACAACTCTTCACTGAACACCGAAAGTCGACGACAAAATGGCTGATGATGCGGCGTCTTCACAGTGATGACGTATTTGGACAAAACTATTTTTATTTTAAGGGGTAACTAAATTGTTGTAGTTTTACTAAAATAATATTTAATTATAGGCATATATAGCTAAACGTAATTTAATATTCCTAAAATCAAATTAATATTGTTTTATTAACTAAATTGATTGTTCATTAAAAAATAATGTAGTAGAAAAAAGAAATATGAAACATGTTATGCTATATTTGTACCCTTTGGTTAATGTGATATACCAATTATAAAAACCACAGTAAATAAATGGGGATATAAGTGGTCCAACACGATCAATATGTTAAGTTAAATTACAGAAACATATTTTTCGTAGAAGCCTAATCGTATCATGTGAAGAAGTGAAAAAATAAGAGTGAAAACAACAGTTTGTGTTGATATTTTTAGTTAATAAATAATAATAATTAAAGGCTTAAAAGGATAAAGATTGTGACACGAAAACAATATGAATGGTCATACGGGAATTGGTGGAGATAAAAATGAATCTTCAGACGTTGAGAGTGAAAATCAAGAAGACATGATGGTAGATGATGTTGAAGAAACTGAGCAAGGTGGGTGGTGGTGAATAGATTGAAGGATTCTATTATGATGGGTGTATATCTATCTAGTAGGCTGACTTTTTATGATAAATCCAGGCCTATCCCTGACTTTAAATCATAAAATTAGTACTGTACTTTTAACTAAAATTAGTACCACTACTAGAGTATTACATGGCATGGGATAGTTTTGTTGTCCTTTCTTATAATAGGGTTCTACATTATACTATTATAATAATAACATAGGCCTACTCATACAAATTACAAATGTTTTCTCTTTTTCACAAGCAGCAGAATATGAATCACTGAATAACACGATTGATCAACTAGACAATTATTTAACAGAACTTGAACAAAAGAATGACGACCTTATTGTCAAAATTCAGGAATTGATAGATTCAAGTCGACAAGCTCGTGAGCAAATTGAAAAAGAGGAAGCGAAAGATGATGATAAGAACGCAGATAAAGGAGGAGGGAAGAAAAAGGGGAAGAAACCCCCTGAGCAAATAGAAGGCATGCCTTATGCTACATTATAATGACATCATGAGAATCAAGAAAAGTAGCTTTAAATTAAGCTTGGTTCCCACTGGAGAAGCAAAGCAAGGACGTAGACACAACGCAAAAGAGTTGACCAATTGCAAATAACTGAAATGGAAAAATCCATCGCTTCTGTGATTGGTCAAATCAAATAACTTGCGTTACGTCCTGGGTGTTGCATCTCTAGTGGGAACCAAGCAATAACTAATACCTTATTCAGACAAGCAGCGGTTTCAGCAGCATTCAAACCAAGGGTGGAACATACCATACAATTAATGAAAGAGCATCGTCACAGCACATATGTAAAATGTGTGGTGGTTAGTAGTTAAAGGTGCATCCAATTATGCATGGTAATATTTGAATAGGCTGTTTTGAGCAGATAAAATGTCAGCAAATCTAGATTCTTGCTGTTCATAATTATGCGCAGTCGAATATGCCTTAATTTGATACTCATTACATTGCATACATCAGTGAGCAGTCTACACAATACAAATACAATGCTTGTCTATATCTGGGTATAACTTAAAACCAACTAAAAATTTTATTTATTATTTATATATAATCTAAGTAAAAAGAAAATCCTTGATGTGATTTTAATTGAGTGCCAACATGAAATTTTATTTTATATTTTTCAAGGGTGGGAGCGATAAAGGTGCTGAAATATTTATTTTTAATGTAAATAATAATTGAAGATGATTTGATTATCTTACTAGTTAGTAAATGACATACAGGTTAGACTGTACTTTAAAAATCTTCCGTATTAAATTTATTCCTTATATGTTTGATGATTTATGTCAATTAATAAGTGGGTTGTCTAATGTTGTTTTAGTTGTTGGCCGATTTGAAGATCTGATGGAAAAAAAAAGGGTACCAATTGTATTGTTCTTTGTGAATGAATTTAGGTATCGTTTTCCAAAACTGTATGTGTTATTTATAGAATTATTTCTTTCCTATTTTTTCATACGATATAATATCAAATAGTGTTTAAATTTATATATTATACTTGGAAGAACCTGCCTTGTGAATTAATGCTAAGATGAGGGCATATCACTTTGTTCTGTTCAACCATTCCATTTTCTTGATTTATACTCTACTTGATTTCAACATAATAGTCACTGGTCAATTTTGAGTTTCTCAATCTTTAAATTAAATTAATATAATTATAGTATAGTACATTGGTTCTCCTACATGAAGATAATGTGACTTGATATGTACAGTACTGTACTGTAAAGGGTAGCAATGAAGGTTTAAAATTTAAGAAAGTACACTTAAAATTAGCCTGAGCAATGCCTGATGGGAAGGATGCCTAGTAGCGGACGACAAAAGTGAACTCCTTATGTAAATTATACAATATTGTTCTATATTAATATTTCAAATTATATTCGAACAACATTCCTAGATGTAGATGCACTTTGACCCATTTAAGTTCCTCTAATAGAGGACCATTGTTAGAACAGAAATATATATAGAAGGTGGAGAGCTAAAGATAGTTGCATAAGTGGCCTTTACATGAGCGAGAGGGCCTTTATTTAAATGGTTGTAACGAATGGTTTAACGTTTTGGAAATGAAATAGCTGGATTAATATGCAATGGCAGGGGTTGTTCTAAACAAGGGAATCCATAGTTATTGTATATAAAAACTAGAGAGTTCACCAATAAAATCCACAAAATGTAACAATGTTTTAATGACACTAAAAAGTAATAATTGTAGTGTCTATATCGGATCATCATGTTCATTTACTGTATACTCCAACTTACCCAAACATATGACACTATTATATATGGAATGGATACCATATTTACTGATCACTGAAACATTAACATAACTTACTAATACTATATAGTTATTAAATACATATCTTAGATTGTTAAACTTGTAAAATAATGTACTGTAGTTAAAATAAAAAATATAGTGTAGGAAAATTAATATAGTTACATTTTGTACAAAGTAAATATACTTATCAATAAACGCATTGTATTTCACCCCCAACAAATTTGGTGTGTGTTAAATTATACCAAACTAAAAATCTATAATGGAGATCAAAATACTGTATACAGGTTTTTCCTTCCCTTACATACAGCTGTATAACACAGGGGACAAACGCCCTTCTGTTCTCTCTTGTGTATGAAATAATGTGTACCCTGTATTGTAATCATGAGATATCCAATAAAACATGTGCAATGGCCACTAAAAGTGTTGTAAATCTTTATTCTCTTTGAGGAAATAAACTGTTTTTAAACATTATTATTAAAATAATTAAATTATTAATAATCAGTTAATATTTTCATAATACTGGCAGAAAAATAGCTTATTAATTATTTTGAAAGAATCACTACTTTCCCTGAGGTCTACATAAAATTATGTTTGTTGTGTTGCACTGTTTGTACAGTGTCAAAATATTACAAAACAGAGGCATACTGTACTGGTTGTACCATCGATTGTGAGAAAGTGGCCTTTTAAAAAAATTCCGAAAAGAAATAGACAACTTAATATAACAAAACCCATACCACCAACATCCCACGCCTATAATGAAACCTATTAATATTTTAATTATTTTATAGTAGTTATTATATTTTTTTACTTTTTTCTTTTCATTTAAAATTGTTTTCTACAAATTTTTCATGATGCTTTGTTTAAATTGTTGTCCATAATGTTTTTTTTCTACTTTATTTTTTATTAGTGATGCATGAAAATCGTTGAATAACCATAAGGTAGGCGGAGGTAAGGTTAGCTACCGTGAGCTTCAATTTTTAAAATATTGTTTATCCTATGTACTTTCCATATGTGCTTATACGTGCTATGCCATTTAAGAAATCGGCAAGTTTATATTAAAATAGCTTATTGTTTTATCAATTTGTGGGTGACAATTTATTATAATCATCAATTAATAATTTCCTTTAACTCTATTATTTTCTGCATCGAATGGCGATTTCATGTGAATTTTAGCTGCAAATTTAATTCCCATCTTCTCGATGGCATATTTTCCTTCCCTGAGGAATTTAGCAGTGACTGTTTTTCCATCAGGATGCGTCACATATCCATACGCTAAACTTTTTCCTATGGCGAATCCGTAATCAGCACGGCGGATGAATCCGACGATTTGATCATTCCTCCATATAGCCTCGAAACCAAGTAGAGCCTCGTGACTGAAAAAGAATTTATATAGCTTATTTAGTCTTGGTTCGAGACATTATTTAATGCCTTTCACACCTGCTCCGGCATGGTTCTGGTCAAACTGGTCAAAATCAAATCAAATTTCAATGTTTCGTTTTGACGCGGCTATACGCATAGCGATTGGTGCATATCATTTAAATTTGTATGAAAGACCCTTTAATAATATTTTTTGAATAAAAAATGGGTTGCTTGAATCCCTTCTACTTTCTCACTTGACAATTGTGTTGTGTACAATTATTTACTAATTGAAAAAGGTATTGTTTGGTCAACCAAAAGACTTCGCCCCACCCACACATCCTGTCGGTCTATTGTTTATTTTCTTGCTCAACTTTACTTAGTAGTCCAAGATAAGATGGTAAACTACACTTACTCATCAATTGTGAAGCAAGCTAGCCTTCGTTTCAGCCCGCCTTCTTTCTGTTTTTCCAAAGCTTCCCTACCTAGAAATGGGACATCGGACTTAAGTTTACAAGTGAAGGCGAGACCGCCCTCTAGTGGTGTGTCATCTGGTCGGATGTCTGCATGCCAATGCCTGTAACCTACAACAACAAGATACAATATTAGTAATGTAATTATGTTTAAGTTCAAAAGAGGTTGAATTTAAACAATACTAGTTAACCCACTGGGCTAAACTGGAAGAGTTACCTCTTTAAAGATGGTTGAAATAAAAAATACAGGTGGTCATTCAATAAAGGGAGCCATTTAGTACAGATATCCTGTTAATACAGGTGTCCCTGTAATACAGGCTTCCATATAAGACATCCCTTTAATACAGGCACCCTTTATTACAGGTGTCCCTTTAATACAGGATTCCGTTTAATACAGGATTCCATTAATATAGGCATCTCTTTAAATTAACATGTGGCCATTTAATACAGGTGTCCCTTTAACATAGGCATCCCTTTATTACAGATAGCCTTTTAATGCAGATGTCCCTTTCATACCTTTTTCAATGCTAAGCGAATCAATTGCCCTGTAGCCTGCGTTAACAATCCCATGATCTGCACCAGCAGCCATAACAGCGTTGTATACTTCAACTGATACATCATTGTCCATGTGTAACTCCCAGCCTAGCTCACCCACAAATGATAGCCGCATAGCACGCACTGTATGCTTGCCAATTTTTATCATTTGCTGGGTGGAAAATGGGAAGTTTTCATTGCTCAGATCTGTGTTGGTCAGAGCTTGGAGAACTGCACGGCTGTTTGTAACATATAAATGTTTGTTAATTATTTTTATTTTATGTTACATTACACAGCAGATGTCTAGATATATATATCTATATCATATAAACAAGGCAATCTAACAACAGGACACTGAGCTCGTCTTGCCGAGATATGAACTTGTGTAACAGTCATTTGATGTTATGTCTGCAACAAATACCAACAGTACTGTACTATGTAACATTTTCTCTGTGCCGTGCGGTGTCTGTTAAGGGGCGTGGAACTGATTGTGTCACAGCCACATATAGGAGCTCCAGAGCTCAGCATTGTTGTTGGATTGCCTTGATATAAACAACAACAATACATATTACTGAACCACTTTGGGGAGAGTATCCATTTTAGCGATTTAAAAAAACAATATATTGCTATAAATCAAAAGGTTTCGAATGGTTACAAATTCATATACAAATATTGCAAACAGAATCTTCACAATAATTCATAAAGACTTTCCAAACAAATGTAATGTATAATTATTAATTAAATACAGCAGATACCTTTTTGGACCTTGTATACTTATCATACACATATCTTCACTGTGATCTAATAGTTGACAATTAAAGCCTTTATCTTGTATTGCTGTTAGTATATGTTGCTTTCCCTGCTCCGCTGCACCCCCACCAACAGCAACATAAAAACCACGCCCTGAACAAATTTAAAACAGATTAATGTGAATTATACTACAGTAAAACCTTTATTAAGGGGATATCTTTGGAACCCAGCAAACTTTCCCCTTAATTGATTTGTTCCCTGAATAGGGGTTGTCTGTTACTAGTGTTAAAACATATACAGTATTGTGAATCATTTGTTTCATAAGTGTGTTCCCTATAATACGTGTCTCCCAAATGAGGTGTTTTACTGTATGTGAATTATATACTAATTATCCCAATAAAATTGAACAGTATAAAGTATTTTGATTTGAGATAATAAAAGTCCAATTTCCAACCTTCAAATTGTGGTTCGACTGGACTCCCATCACCAGATTCAATCATACTAACTGTTAGATCGCCCTCAACGCCCCCACGTTTATTTAACATACATGTATAAACAGTTGAACCTACAAAAAAAACAAATTCAATCCTGACTTTCTAAACAAAATTAATTACAAAATCATCATCACTTTTCGCACATACTGTAGAAAAATCGCAAAATATGGTTTAGCCAACAAATTGGTATTTTAAAGTCAACAAATACAGTATTACTATGCGAGCGATATGGAGAATTATTATCGATTTTTAAGTCAGTTCGTTGGTATAATATATTTAAATTGGGTTGATTGCTCTGTGTTTAAGTGTTTTTAACTGATGTTGACAAATTCAAAAAAAAAAAAAAAACAGATTCAATCAGACCAGAAATATTTAAATAATAGTATGGTGTTGTTAACACTGGTTTAGATAATCTCAATATAATCAAGGTAGTAATTTTTTCTATTGAGGGTAGAATTTAAGCGGAGTTGGCAGGGGCGCCGCCATAGCTATACAATCGGCACAGGTTCAAGACCTCCTCGACCATTGTTGCGATGGTAGACCAAATCTTCTCGAACAAGGACTTAAAATTGGAGGTCCAGTGTACATATCTAGCTCATGTGCACTTTAAAGAACATAGTACATCTTTCGGAAGAGTAGGGGGTTACCCCAGTGTACTGGTCCTTTCAGCCCCTGTTGTCGCAACACGACACAAAGGGACCCTTGGGGTGAAGAAAGTTGCCGTCACACCTGTGCACACTACAGCCCAGTTAGCTGCAAGTCAGAGGTTATTCCCTCATTTTAGCATTTAGCATGCAGTACCTTCATTTTTGGTCATATCATTTGAGAATATCCAATCAGCAGCTGCCTGTGAATCTGGTCCAGTCAGGTAAAACTTTCCAAAGTAAGACATGTTGAACACAGCAACGTCATTTCGACAACTTAAACATTCCTTGCCAATCTAAGAACAAAACATAAATAAACTGTACTTGGAAAAAACTACATTTGAACATTATCCACCTTCTTAGATCCTTTTCACCAAATAGGCTGAGTTTTTTTAACATTTTCTTCAAATTTTTGCTATTGCATGCATCCATACTGTCATGAGGTATCAGAATGAACGGAACTATACTAGGACGTTTTCATAATCTTATTTTTTACACACTTTTGTTACCTGAAATAAATGTTTTTCCTGTTACAAGCACAGTATAAAACTATTTAATATGTATACAGTATCCCAAGCAATGCAATTATTTTAATTCAACCCTAATGATGATATTAATTGTGAAATATTGAATCCTGTCAAGATGGAATGAATTTCATTACTTAGTTGAGTACAGTATATTATTATATATTTGTCCTTGTCAACATACAGTATTATTGATTGATTGATGTGTGTGTGTTATATATTTGTCCTTGTCAACATACAGTATTATTGATTGATTGATGTGTGCATGTTATATATTTGTCCTTGTCTACATACAGTATTATTGATTGATTGATGTGTGCATGTTATATATTTGTCCTTGTCTACATACAGTATTATTGATTGATTGATGTGTGCGTGTTATATATTTGTCCTTGTCAACATACAGTATTATTGATTGATTGATGTGTGCATGTTATATATTTGTCCTTGTCTACATACAGTATTATTGATTGATTGATGTGTGCGTGTTATATATTTGTCCTTGTCAACATACAGTATTATTGATTGATTGATGTGTGCATGTTATATATTTGTCCTTGTCTACATACAGTATTATTGATTGATTGATGTGTGCGTGTTATATATTTGTCCTTGTCAACATACAGTATTATTGATTGATTGATGTGTGCGTGTTATATATTTGTCCTTGTCAACATACAGTATTATTGATTGATTGATGTGTGCGTGTTATATATTTGTCCTTGTCAACATACAGTATTATTGATTGATTGATGTGTGCGTGTTATATATTTGTCCTTGTCAACATACAGTATTATTGATTGATTGATGTGTGCGTGTTATATATTTGTCCTTGTCTACATACAGTATTATTGATTGATTGATGTGTGCGTGTTATATATCTGTCCTTGTCTACATACAGTATTATTGATTGATTGATGTGTGCGTGTTATATATTTGTCCTTGTCTACATACAGTATTATTGATTGATTGATGTGTGCGTGTTATATATTTGTCCTTGTCTACATACAGTATTATTGATTGATTGATGTGTGCGTGTTATATATTTGTCCTTGTCTACATACAGTATTATTGATTGATTGATGTGTGCGTGTTATATATTTGTCCTTGTCAACATACAGTATTATTGATTGATTGATGTGTGCGTGTTATATATTTGTCCTTGTCTACATACAGTATTATTGATTGATTGATGTGTGCGTGTTATATATTTGTCCTTGTCTACATACAGTATTATTGATTGATTGATGTGTGCATGTTATATATTTGTCCTTGTCTACATACAGTATTATTGATTGATTGATGTGTGCGTGTTATATATTTGTCCTTGTCTACATACAGTATTATTGATTGATTGATGTGTGCGTGTTATATATTTGTCCTTGTCTACATACAGTATTATTGATTGATTGATGTGTGCGTGTTATATATTTGTCCTTGTCTACATACAGTATTATTGATTGATTGATGTGTGCGTGTTATATATTTGTCCTTGTCTACATACAGTATTATTGATTGATTGATGTGTGCGTGTTATATATCTGTCCTTGTCTACATACAGTATTATTGATTGATTGATGTGTGCATGTTATATATTTGTCCTTGTCAACATACAGTATTATTGATTGATTGATGTGTGCGTGTTATATATTTGTCCTTGTCAACATACAGTATTATTGATTGATTGATGTGTGCGTGTTATATATTTGTCCTTGTCTACATACAGTATTATTGATTGATTGATGTGTGCGTGTTATATATTTGTCCTTGTCAACATACAGTATTATTGATTGATTGATGTGTGTGTGTTATATATTTGTCCTTGTCAACATTCAGTATTATTGATTGATTGATGTGCGTGTTATATATTTGTCCTTGTCTACATACAGTATTATTGATTGATTGATTGATGTGTGTGTGTTATATATTTGTCCTTGTCAATATACAGTATTATTGATTGATTGATGTGTGCGTGTTATATATTTGTCCTTGTCAACATACAGTATTATTGATTGATTGATGTGTGCGTGTTATATATTTGTCCTTGTCAACATACAGTATTATTGATTGATTGATTGATGTGTGTGTGTTATATATTTGTCCTTGTCAACATACAGTATTATTGATTGATTGATGTGTGCGTGTTATATATTTGTCCTTGTCAACATACAGTATTATTGATTGATTGATGTGTGCGTGTTATATATTTGTCCTTGTCAACATACAGTATTATTGATTGATTGATGTGTGCGTGTTATATATTTGTCCTTGTCTACATACAGTATTATTGATTGATTGATTGATGTGTGCGTGTTATATATTTGTCCTTGTCAACATACAGTATTATTGATTGATTGATGTGTGCGTGTTATATATTTGTCCTTGTCAACATACAGTATTATTGATTGATTGATTGATGTGTGCGTGTTATATATTTGTCCTTGTCAACATACAGTATTATTGATTGATTGATTGATGTGTGCGTGTTATATATTTGTCCTTGTCTACATACAGTATTATTGATTGATTGATTGATGTGTGTGTGTTATATATTTGTCCTTGTCAACATACAGTATTATTGATTGATTGATGTGTGCGTGTTATATATTTGTCCTTGTCAACATACAGTATTATTGATTGATTGATGTGTGCGTGTTATATATTTGTCCTTGTCAATATACAGTATTATTGATTGATTGATGTGTGTGTGTTATATATTTGTCCTTGTCAACATACAGTATTATTGATTGATTGATGTGTGCGTGTTATATATTTGTCCTTGTCAACATACAGTATTATTGATTGATTGATGTGTGCGTGTTATATATTTGTCCTTGTCAACATACAGTATTATTGATTGATTGATGTGTGCATGTTATATATTTGTCCTTGTCAACATACAGTATTATTGATTGATTGATGTGTGCGTGTTATATATTTGTCCTTGTCAACATACAGTATTATTGATTGATTGATGTGTGCATGTTATATATTTGTCCTTGTCAACATACAGTATTATTGATTGATTGATGTGTGCGTGTTATATATTTGTCCTTGTCAACATACAGTATTATTGATTGATTGATGTGCGTGTTATATATTTGTCCTTGTCAACATACAGTATTATTGATTGATTGATGTGTGCGTGTTATATATTTGTCCTTGTCAACATACAGTATTATTGATTGATTGATGTGTGTCTGTATACTATGTATTATTCTAATACAGTACTAACAACTATCTGACAATGATAATAAAGAGGTAATCGACAATTCAAGAAGATTTATAAATAATGCTATTGAACTTAAACCTAACTGAACTTAAATACTATTATACACATACACACTTCACATACAGTATTATAAAACACCTAAATAAATTCCTATAATTTGATTGGACGATTTTGGGTCACATAGCGTGCAATAGTACGCACTTTTGAATCTGGGGCTTTCTTTTTCATCATAATATGTTGGAACAAAATTCATTTTAAAACAATCAAATAAAGTAATGTTGTTTTTACCTTATCATGGTGTTTAGGAAAGTCATATGTGTACTCGTCGCTAAGCAACTTGCCATATGCATAATCTTTGTTTGCTTCGATACCATAGTAACCATAATAATCATAAGGTTTTAACTGAAATAAATAGTTAAACATATAAAAAATATTTGTATTATACAAACTTGTAATTTAGTTAAATGCTCAGGCCATTTAAGCCAAGACAACTTTTGATTCCCATCCAGCCATTCGCACCCAGTTAACATGTTAAAACAGCTTTTTTTGGTGGCAACAAATGTGTTTTTAAACCAATTTCTTTGCAAATGCCGGAACTCTTTCAATATATGGCTCTGGGTCATTTTTTTTATTGAGGGCAGTATATTTTTTTTATTAAACGACAGGGTTATAACTATTATTTACCGGTGCTGGAGATTCAAGATTGAACCAGCCAGGTCTTTCCCATCCGTGACGTTCTTGATACAAACAGCCAGCATCTTCAAGTACCTGCAAGTATCCAGTAGTCAATGATAATAATTAACATGTATGTTAAGGCAATAATCACATTTTGATGATGTATTAATTCATTATTTATGATAATTATAGTCTAGTAGAATATGGTAGACTAGCCATCTGCATACCGAGAAATGACAACAATGTTTGTTAATAAATGAACTGTCATTTTTTTTTTATCCATATTGATAATTCATTCGAAAAATTCTATGTTAAAAGAGAGAGCTGCTGTGTATTTGTTTGTTATACACATTTTGTGCTACTGTACTGCGCACACACACACAAGTGGTGTAGACCAGACCAATTTTGTCTAGGCCTACAGTACAATTTATTAGTAGAGGTTGTTACACCCTGTGTTGTTACACCCTGTGTTGTTACACCCTGTGTTGTTACACCCTGTGTTGTTACACCCTGTGTTGTTTACACCCTGTGTTGTTACACCCTGTGTTGTTACATTCTGTAGAGGGCGAAAAGTAACAAAATCTCCTAATTTAAATAACTTTATAAGATAAAATATAATTTCACTCCGGTCTTCATTACAAAGCGTACCTTGTGGAGGGCGTCCTTTCTCAGACCACGGCTTGCAAGCGGTTCGTCATGCGGAAAATACATTGCGTAATTTTTAGCATAAGCCTCATGACTTCTTTCTTTAATCCATTTTTGGTTATCAGTCACAGAACTTGGAAAACGTCTTGAGTAAAAATAAAATTATATAAAATAATGCAAAGTTCTTAAAATGTTGTGGCCAATGTGTGGAATTGATTGAAATGACAATTTCACATATGCAAAGGGACAAAGGTTACCGCAATAAAGGGACAATCTGTAGTACAATAGCAGACATAAAGCTCTATTATCTACACTCTCAAACTTTATGTGACAACAAAATGTGATGTCATATCACCACCATATTTGGGCACATCACACCTTATTTGTTAAAGTAGTTTGATAGTGTAGACAGAGGTGAATTTTTACTAGCATGCCCACAGATATGTTTCCAGTAACTTTAATTTAAGGATTTAAAACTATAGTAAGAGAGTTTGTCAGGGAGTCTAGATTTTGGGATTCTACACAAGCAAACTCACAGTTTGCAAACAAAATGTTTCCTAGTAGGCTTTCAATCTTACCTGATATCAAAGGAGTACATATCAATGGTAGGCCTACCATTCACAATCCACTCAGCAAGCTGCCAACCTGCACCACCACTTAACATCATACCAGAGCTGTTAAATCCACAGTTTAAATAAAAGCCTCTCACCTCTGGGCTCTCACCAATAAGGGCTTTGTGGTCGGCTGTGAAAGATTCTATTTAAGAGACAAGTAAAGTAAACTTAATATTTTCCTTAATATTTAAGACCATCACTGGCCTTGCCATTGATGTGTGGAGCACTGGTGGAGTCAAGGTAAACCAATGTATCCCTATGTTGGTGTAGGATGCTTTTTTGTGTTGATCTCATCCATGAAAGAACCAAATGAACTTATGTAAAACATAAAAAGCAATGGTAGTTACCTGGTCCACACACGGTAGATTTGACACCAGTTTGCTCAATGACGGGAACTCTGTTTATGGCGCCATCTATATGTACGCTGAATACATCCCAGTCAAGTTCAAATAATGAAAATGCAAATTCATTCTCAACCTTCAAATGGATATGAAAAATTGTCACAAAAGCAAAATCATATTCAGTGTTAGGAAAAAACTACTGCAAGTATGCAGCCATTCTACCATCTCCCAGGCAAACAGTCACCTGGCAAGGAACTGGCCACCTGTAAGGTCATTCTGCGACCTACAAGGTGACCCGGCCACCTGCAAGGTTATCTGGCCATCTGCAAGGTGTAGGTAGTACAGACATCTGGGGCGGATTGCTATAAGCGGTCTATAACCGGTCTTAGCGCTTAGCTGGCTATAATTCGTGACGTAGCAAGTAGTCTAACATTATAGACCATTGCTATACCGCGGTCTAACCTGTAAACGGTCTTTAAAATTAAAGCCTACTCGAAGGAGTCTTAAAACAGTCTTAAACCTCTCTTTTTGTTGCTTTTACGTATTATTTATCGTCAAAGACAACCAATAGAACGAGTTTTAAGTGTTAAATCAAATAATAACGGTGATTTTATTCTTATATAGCCCTAGAATAGATTTTCTTGCGTAGAAATGTACGTACTGTCATGATTGTGAATTGAACAAGCGTGACGAACATTACCTTATTTGGTATTTTACGCGCAAAGTACGCCCTCAATTTGTTACTTTACACGGTCTTATCTAAGACTGTTTTATAGCAATGGTCTAACAGGGGTGGCTTTAGTAAGACCGTCTATCAGATAAAGCCGGCTTTAATCGGGGAGTTAAGACCATTAGTTAAGACTGTTTTATAGCAATCCGCCCCTGCTATTTAAAGTACCTGTATTATTGTGATCACTAGCTGAATACTGGCAGTGCACAATAGTTGGGCTATATGAAACTTTGAAAGATACTGTAGACTTTCCTTAAGTTCTGTCTACACTATCAAACTAGTTCGACAAAAATGGGATGTGCCCAAATATGGTAGTGATATTCTTAAATATGGTAGTGATATGACATTATGTCCTTATTTTGATAGTGTAGACAGAGCTTTAGGAGCTTAGAGTTTGGGATAGGAGAAAATTCATTTGGTGTCACATAGTGTATCTTTGTTATGCTTTATCTATGCAAGTAGTGTGAAACAAACCTTATCCCAGAAAAGTGGGTTTGGCTCATAGCCACCAATTGAAAGTCCATCTCCTTGGAGTTTTAGATAAACAGAGGCATCATGGTCCCTAACGTTTGGCATATTTTGAATCCCCTCGATTCGTTCAGACACGATGTATGCGTGCCGCATAGCAAGCAGGGGTACGTTTACACCTGCCATTGCTCCAATGTATGGGCTCCACGCACCTGCAAGGAAAATCCAGGATCCTGGTTACAATTACTTATTTGGTGACCTTTCTTTGATTTCACCAAGTTTTCATATACTATACAGTAGGTACCATTGTTTCATAAGTAAAGGCAGGTAGAGGAGAGCTGTATCTTGTTGTGCAGCTGTAGCTTGGTGGTTAACATGCTTGCTTTCCAATAACAAAATCCAGTGTTCAATTCTGACCTAGTACCTTGGTCATAACTCACTCCTCTTTATACTACACTCACACAAATGAGAGTAAGTTAAAAGCAAATATACTTTATCTATCCAACAAGTTACCTGAAGTTAGGTGTCTTTAAACATAGAAAAATGAATAAAAATACAACCATAACCAAATATCTAAATACCTATTAAAGATGATTAAAGACGATTTATATGAATAACTTTTTACCACAGGCATTCACGACAGTATTTGTACGTATCATCCCTGCGTCAGTCTCAACCCCTTGAACACGTCGAGTTCCCATGTCGTCTTCTGTAACTTTTATACCCGTCACATTGCAGTTCAGAACCACCTAAATATAAAAATAAACTTGAATAGATACAGTAGATGAACTAAGGCCGTGTTTCCAAAGCTAAAACACAAATTTTTTTAACAAATCAGGTAATCAAGATTCACAGGCAGTTTATCGGTTAATTTTTATCGGTTAATTTTTGGCTGCTGAAAGTGAAACACAGCTTTAGTGTTTTTAATCTCCCAATTGTGTAAAAAAAACATTTATTTTTTAATACTGTACCTTAGCTCCACTTTTTGTAGCAGCTCGTGACAAAGCCGTGCAGTAACCTGCTGGATCCATAGTACCATCACCTGGACTATAGAGGGCGCCGTGCATATCACCAACGTTCATAAGCGGGTACAAGTCTTTCGTTTCTTCTGGACTAAGAACATGTGACTCAATACCTAATGCCTTTCCCAACTAGAAAATTAAAAAAACATTTATTATTGATTGTAAATCAAAAATATGCTGGGCTTGCAGAAACAGTTTTCCTCGGTCCCGGAGTGTAAGTAAGTATAAATAGTTGGTCCTGAAGCAACCTAGTCAAATAAAAAAAGATTACTACGATGTTTTGCATCTGTTGAGGAATACAACTGTATAGACCAATCTCAATTAAATGTTTGATTATTTCGGCCGCTATATGTTTTGGCCACCAAGAAATTGGGAGGGCAATCAAATCTCAGACACTGGTTGCCCGGACTCTGGTTGGCCTGAGGGCAAACAGTGGCTGAGATTTTAATCTATTCAGACGCGCTTTCCAAATACACTTACTGTCATCATGCGTTTATATTCATCCAATCTTTCTTTGTTAGATGCTATAAATATACCACCGTTTTCTATCCAACCAGGGTTGATCCCAGTCTCTTCTTCCAGTACATCTCGTATCAAAGTTCTCGTGTAATTTTGTAGGATTGTGTCAGTGTCGTTAGGTCGTAACCGCCATAGTAAACCTGTTAATGTAAATAAATGAGTTTTAGTAATGCCATTCCATCAACAAACAATGCAAGTTTCAGTAAAAACAAAGGTTATTAATATAATAGACTGGAGTTGTATCTTGGTGATTAAATGTTCGGCTACCGATCCCATGTTCAAATCTTGTCAGATGTCAGTCTCTCAAAGACCTCTTCTTTAAGATTTTTTGTTTATGTAGAGCATCTTGTATATATGTTTTGTCAGTGGACAGGACTGCAACTTTTAAAGCTCTGTCTACACTATCAAACTTTATGTGATTAAAAAAAGGGGTTGTGTCCATATATGGACATGATGATGTCATATCACTACCATATTTGGGCACATCACACTTCTTTTGTCAAACTAGTTTGATAGTGTAGACAGAGCTTAATAAATATATATAAGAATTCATGTATGGTTATCCTCAAGTTGGCAAAAATATAAAACCATGTATGTTTATTCTAAATTGTCCCAAAAACTTGCCTGCAGTATGCCAAGTTGTCCCCGCTGTTAATTGGTCTCGTTCTATCAGAACAACATTTTTTACTCCTAATTTTGTCAAGTGGTATAATGTACTGCAACCTACAGCTCCACCCCCTATGACAACCACATCAGCTTCTGCGGGGACAGAGTTCGGAGCAGTGGTAGTTTCTGATTTAAGAGTCTTGTAGGGAACCTCACTTCCTACATCACTGCCTGCTGTACTACTATACAAACATGAGGGTACATTTCGTTGGACAGATTTAACATGTCTGGCAGTTAGCAGGGATCTGATTATTAACTGGTTCATTATGGTGTGCCAAAAACTTCAGGAAAACAAAAACCTGTAATAATAAGACTATAGAATTAGTGCATGGGAAATTGTAATTTTTTTTTTTTTAAATAGGGCCGCGGGAGGTGGCCGAGTGTTACAAACATGTCATGGATGGGAAGCCATATTCAGCCAACACTGGCAGCCAAGACAGTGGTTTATAACCGATACAGTACAATTGATATACAAAAATGTGTTTTGCAGCCTGCATAGGCTACACACTAGTAGCCTCATCCATATCTTTCCTGCTGCCCTGGATGACCGTTGTAATGTGGGTCTGTCCGTGTGCACAGTGTACAATATACACAAGTGACAAGTTCAGGTGGCTAGCTATATTTAATTAGCAATCCTTGATTCCTAGACATAAGTTTATTTATTTTAGTACCCAATTTGTGCACTCCTATATACATACTTAAGACTGTCTCTATTCAAATCATAGGCTAGCCTAGGCCTAGTTGTGAAACTTAAAATGAAATACACCAAACCACCATGAGTTGTTGATACTCAGTCAACACACAGCTAGTACTAATTTGTAGAATGTACCATTCTCTGAATGGGGGAAAACATTTTTTACAAATCATGCGTAGGCCCAACTTTCCACTGATACAAAACACATCGGGAAACACATTGATTATTTTAAAGGTATATATTTTTCCTAAATAAAAACTACTGCAAACTCTTTATGTTTTGTCAATTTTAAGTCTTAAGTTTTGCGCATGCTGTTCTGAGATCAGTGATCAGCAGATATTTTGAAATTTCCAGAAACGCGCGTACACACGTCACGCATACGGAATCACCCAACTCCCCACACCGTGAACTTACTGGTGACATTTATGTAGTACAGTAGGAGTGTACACTTGATATTATGTACTACTGTACTGAGAAAGTATAAAAAATAAATACAGTATTTTTGGGAGAAAGAAAAAAAAACACCCCTTATTCGAAAATGGATAGGTTTATTGTGATTTCTCAAAATGTAAACCAGTTTTCACCAGCGTGCACTGACTGTATTTATCCAGTATCAAGGCAATCTGTGCCCGATGTACGTGGCGAATCGAAATTACATTCATATAATGAATTGCACTTCGAAAAAAAAATGAGATTAACAATAACATATCTGCCGCATGGATGGATGGATAAGTACAATCAACTGAGTGTACACCGATTAGTGTTACAGTTAGCTAATTTCTTTCTACTGTATTAGTATTGTTGTATCTATTTATTGAAAATAAAAATCAATAAATACAATATTAAGATTTTATTGAATATTTCTTTTACATTTTGCGAATGAACAAATCAATTACAAATCTAATCAGAAGATCTGCTGATGAGCAGCATCAGGGGGAGGAGCAGACTGCGCGGAATGAATCGGATGCGCGCGGAGAGGAGGTGTGTCTGTTCAATTAAATGACGTCATTCCGGATGTTTTGACGACACATCAGACTTTGTTTGAGTGTTCAGTCAGCCATTTTTCGTTATTTTGACTCCTATCTTAAACTAATTAAAAATAACCCTAAAATGATAATGAAACACTGATTGTCTGATTTATAATTGTAATAAGCTGTAAGTAATTTAGATTTCTTGCGTTGATTAGAAGGTATTCAATTGCTCATGGCTAAACCAGAGAGTAGCAGAGAGAGAATAGCCTCACGTCACCTCGTCTATATAGCACACAGCAAATCACATCTCTCTACACGGAAGAAACCACCTGCTGCTGGACCTTGTTGATGTCCTCCCTGTTAGCAGTGTAGACTAACCTGGCCTAGGCCTAGTTAGGACGCTTTGAATTTACTCAAATGTAGCTGGTTAGACTTAAAATTTGTATATGGCTTGGAGAAAATATATACTCTGGGCAATTGTTGAATTGTATATTGTTCTTTTCTGATCAGGTGGTATACGATTCGTTGATTGATAGAAAATCAAAATTGTGTTAAAACATGATGAAACGACTATCAAAGCGGCTGTCTTCTGCATTGTTTGGTGAAGATACCGGCACTGTTCATCCTAAAGGCTCTGCTGTAGAGATGCATGAAAAAGTATTTGTTTCAATTTTGCCTAATGAAACATTGAAGGTTTGTTTGTCACTCTCGGAATTTATTGTCACCAGTATTATTCCTTTCCAAAAACTTACTTACTGTAAGTATTATTGTTTTTAAAATGTTTTTTTTTTGCAGATACCAGTGCCTGAATCCAGAATGCTGGTTGAAGATTTAGTTGTAGAAGTTTGCAAATACTTGGGTATATATGACTTTCAGTGTTGCTGGACCTAGACCTAGAACCACCTACCCTTGAACATTAAACACACATCATTATTGAGTCACTTTAAGTCACTACTCAAAACTCACCTTTTCTGATTTTTTACAGTGCCATGAGCAATGAATGTTGGATTGGCGCTATATAAATCGAACGATTGATTGATAAATATTTAGAGTTTTAATGCTATTAGGTCCACACTTTATGTTTTAATAAGGTCTACTCTTTGTCTTTTGAATAAGGTCTATCTTGTGTCTGATAAGTTTCATGTAGTATTTGAATAAGGTTTATGTTTGAATAATTAAGTAAATTCTGAATTTCTATAGGTATTGGTAAACAGTATTCAAGAAAGTTTGCCTTGTTTCAAGCGTCTTCAAATTCATTTATGAAACTTAAAAGAACTGAATATGTTACCTCTGATACAAAAGGTGAGTTTGTAGGTTCTTATTAATAATAATAATGTTTAATTACAAATAAATTAAATAAATTTCTGTTTATTAATTTATATTCCTGTCACTAAAATGTATTGTGGTAGAGGCTTTCCTGTAACAACACTATCTAAAGCTTTTTCATTTATAACACCTGATTGGCAGTGGGTGGAGCTTAACCTGAAAAGTAGCTGAAGCTTTAACTAAAAAGTAGCCGGAACTCGGCCTGAAAAGTAGGTGGAGCTTAACCTGAAAAGTAACTGAAGCTTTAACTAAAAAGTAGCCGGAACTCGGCCTGAAAAGTAGGTGGAGCTTAACCTGAAAAGTAACTGAAGCTTTAACTAAAAAGTAGCCGGAACTCGGCCTGAAAAGTAGGTGGAGCTTAACCTGAAAAGTAACTGAAGCTTTAACTAAAAAGTAGCCGGAACTCGGCCTGAAAAGTAGGTGGAGCTTAACCTGAAAAGTAACTGAAGCTTTAACTAAAAAGTAGCCGGAACTCGGCCTGAAAAGTAGGTGGAGTTTAACCTGAAAAATAGGTGAAGCTTAACCTGAAAAAGTAGATGGAGCTTAACCTGAAAAGTAGGTGGAGCTTAACCTGAAAAGTAGGTGGAGCTTAACCTGAAAAGTAGGTGGAGCTTAACCTGAAAAAGTAGGTGGAGCATAACCTGAAGTGGAAAGTGCTATTTTTGTTATAAATTATTAACTTTAATTGAAAATTAATTTAACTGGAAAATGTTATATTTTGTCACAGGATTGGCACTTAGAAAATGGTGCTTTGATCTAGAAGATGAAAAAGAACTCATGGAAATAGAGGGTGCTCTGCCTCTTTTATACCATCAAGCCAAACATGACATTGGTACTGGAAAGCTACAACCAGATGATAGTACTAAATCTAAGCTTGAAGGTATAGCATCATCAATAATATCAAATGGAAACAAGTATTAATTCTTATGTATTTCCAGCATGACAATAAGTTTATTCTTTTTCAGAATTAATTATCCCAAAATCAGAGACGTATCATCAATATCTTAGTATATGTCAAGAAATTGACGACTATTTTGCAGTTGAGTTCAAAGGTTGTGACGTTAGTCAAGAGGTCAAGATAAAGTCACTTCAAGTTAGTTTAAATATGTTGTTTATATTTGTGTCAACAGAAAAACATTAACAAATAGAGGGCTCACCAACATAAGTGATGTACATCACCAATGATGATTTAATGTTTGTGTTGTCTTTTCAGCTGAGACCAGGAACAACTTTTTCAGTTGTTTTGTTTGATAGAGGAATAAGGTTACGTATCGACAATGCAGACTATCTTATATCATGGAGAAAAATATTAAGGTAGGCTAGATACTCTAATATACTTACCAAATGATGACTCCTGCAATAGAACATAATTTAATAAAGAAAATGGAGTAACTTGTTGTCAGCCATAGTTGATAAACTTAACAACCTTAAAAAGAACATAATAAAGTTATGTGAATTTACGTATTGGTTGGTTTAAAGGTCATAACCTTAGTCAGCACTTGCTATATCTGTTTGGGTTGTTTAATGAATTTCAGTTGGACACGTGTAGAAGACGAAAAGAGAATTGAATTTGAAGTGTACTCACCTAGTGAGGATAGTTACAGTACCTTATCAGTAGAGACAGTAGAAGCGCATTACATGTTGGCTGTCCTTATGGAACTAATTAAACATTTACAGGTAAATTGAAGATTTAATCAGTAATACCTATTGTAAATTATGAAAAAGGTGTTGTGCAGTGCTAGACTTGAATTGTCCCCTTATTAGGTGTTGGCCATAGTGTTGAAATATAATACAGTATACAGCCCCTTGTTCGTGACACAAAAGTATCCCTTTAATAGAGGTGTATCTTTAATTTGTGTCCCTTAATAGTAGGTGTCCTTTGATATGTGTCCCTTTAATAGAGGTGTATCTTTAATTTGTGTCCCTTAATAATAGGTGTCCTTTGATATGTGTCCCTTTAATAGGTGTCCTTTGATATGTGTCCCTTTAATAGAGGTGTATCTTTAATTTGTGTCCCTTAATAATAGGTGTCCTTTGATATGTGTCCCTTTAATAGAGGTGTATCTTTAATTTGTGTCCCTTAATAATAGGTGTCCTTTGATATGTGTCCCTTTAATAGGTGTCCTTTGATATGTGTCCCTTTAATAGAGGTGTATCTTTAATTTGTGTCCCTTAATAATAGGTGTCCTTTGATATGTGTCCCTTTAATAGGGGTGTATCTTTAATTTGTGTCCCTTTAATAGGTGTCCTTTGATATGTGTCCCTTTAATAGAGGTGTATCTTTAATTTGTGTCCCTTTAATAGGTGTCCTTTGATATGTATCCCTTTAATAGAGGTGTATCTTTAATTTGTGTCCCTTTAATAGGTGTCCTTTGATATGTATCCCTTTAATAGAGGTGTATCTTTAATTTGTGTCCCTTAATAATAGGTGTCCTTTGATATGTGTCCCTTTAATAGAGGTGTATCTTTAATTTGTGTCCCTTAATAATAGGTGTCCTTTGATATGTGTCCCTTTAATAGAGGTGTATCTTTAATTTGTGTCCCTTAATAATAGGTGTCCTTTGATATGTGTCCCTTTAATAGGTGTCCTTTGATATGTGTCCCTTTAATAGAGGTGTATCTTTAATTTGTGTCCCTTTAATAGGTGTCCTTTGATATGTGTCCCTTTAATAGAGGTGTATCTTTAATTTGTGTCCCTTAATAATAGGTGTCCTTTGATATGTGTCCCTTTAATAGGTGTTCTACTGTACATTAATTCAACATGTGTTTAATTTTTTTTTGTTAGGATGTGTTAGATGGCCCTATGTTTGAGACTTCAGATCTGGTCATAGACTCAAATGGTAAGGTTGCAAAATGGAAAAATGTTTTGTTTTCTGTGCGTCGGTTCAATGCAGAAAATGAACTAGCAACTAAGTATGAGGACCTTACGAGCTAAAGACACATGCACAAGAAACTTTAACATGTTATCAGGTAGAATGGTTTTCTAAGTCACTGGTCAAGCACCGGACAAACCAGCAAACGATACTTAAAATGTAAAGAGGGAGATTGCAATAAAGATTCTGAATTTTCGGATTTCCTAGCTATAGCAGAGGCAGTAAGTACCACGGTCCCAAGACGACTGCTTGTTTCATATCTTATTCCCACCGGTTCCTTCCCGTTTCTCCATGTATCCATAATCATTTGCAATTCATGTATTTCCCTACACAAACAGTACTTATTCACAGTTTTGAGACAAATCAAAGCCCTTCAACGCTGGGTTGCATTGGGCTGCCCATGTCTGAGGCCCCTTAAGCTATAGGGCCCTGTGTTTAGCCAATGAGTGCTCTAGCCAATTCGCCACTGCTATGAATTCTTCGGAATGTCAACCTGACATGTTTAGACGGTTTATAACATGGTTGATTTTTAAACCTGTAGATATGAGGTGCTTTCCACTTAAAATACAGCTTTCTTATGGTATTCAAGAGTATTTGATTGTTAGCCAGAGAGTATTTAAGTTAGTAGCAACACTTTCTTCAGGCTAAATGATGCAGTAAATGCATGTGTCTATCTGCTAAATGAATACAAATGGTCCCGGTATGGAGGTATGATATTTATTAATGCAGCTGTGTGCATATGCTGTAAAAGCCTTTTTTCTTAAATCTGTCAGGTAAGAGCGACTTCCCTGAATTTGTAATCAACTTTTGTATTCAATTATATATAATTATTTTAATAATCTACAAATGTGTATATAATGAAATTATTACCTTAAATTGCAAATATATGAAAGTGCAATTATGAAGATAATTTTGTTTTATATATTCTAAAGTTTTTCTTTGTTATAATTTTGTACATAGTATTTTTATAGGTAAGAACAAGACATATACTTGGCACTATATTATTTATGCTGTGATTTTAACATTTTAAATAAATTATTATTCAGCTACTTGTATAACTACATTTTGCAATTTTTATTTGATTAATTTTACAAATCATTACCTTCATAGTTTTTATGAGGTTTTCACGCTGCTGCTTTAGCCCGCTACGTCCCAGGAGGATGACTCATTAAAAAATCGAAAGTAAAGCAGCAGTATATCTAAGGTTGACAGTTTTGCTAAAATGTATACTCGACTTTCATTTATAGGTACCACCAAAAAACGTCTGGAAAAGAGTCTAACAGTTGAATGACAAATCCCAAAGCATTTGTGGTATTTATGAGTCCCATGATATTATATAATTCACTGTCAGATGATACTTCACACTTGAATGAACTATCTAGGCATGATGAAGTGACCACCAGACTTGACCTTAGCAATAAAATAAACTAAAGTGACTGATATGAAACACAGACTCTGTAACAAAAAAATAATATTTGTTCACACATAAAAAAAGAAAAGAAACGTTTAATTATAACTCAAAAACCATTGTCTGACAGACAATTACATTTTTTTCAGGTAAAATAACTATTATGTGACAATAAAATGACACATTCAAACACAAATTTGAAATAAAAAATATTTTTCAGAGGGACAATATATATATCTTTAAAACTGTTACGTCAATAAGCGAGCACTGTCTTTTGATGTGACAATAGAGGGCGATAGACATGTTTTTATTATTTACGTTTACTAAATTGTACGTGTGCGTGTATTTTATTCAAAAAATAAACAAAAACTACGGTAATTTATTATAATCTATATAAACAATGTGTTTTCAAAAAAGTGTTATTAATAATAGTATTTAATATACTTTGGAGTTGTAAAGAATTTGCACGATAAATATCCACCAAAACTCTCTGAGGAATAATATCCTACATAGCAAAATCACTGTATAGTTTTAAACCGAAACACCCCCCTAAGTATCTAAGTGGTAGAGTCTAAAAGCGGAAAGGGTTTTTTTTACAACCATTCTGCTATCAGGAAGAAAATCAAAACAAACGCAAAAACATCGCACACATCCCTTGTTCACAACCGGATTAGCTTGCTACTTCCGTGTGTGAACGAATAAAATCAACAGGTTTTCTGATATTTGTGGTCAGACGATCTTTAACATCAGTTTTCGCGGTAGTTCTCAGATCACCAGAGAGAAAAAAAAGTCTTTCATCAAATACAATGCCGTCTACTGTGCTGGACAAAGCTGACTACCAAGGTAAGACATTGCAATTGTATATTTTATCCAAAATTACCATAATATCTTTTTTTTCTTTGTATATTTTTGGAAGTGAAGGGTGACTTTAATTCCTACGGTCGCAAGCTGTAGTGTGATGGTCGAGTCATCGGATACAGGATGGGTTAGTCATGTCGACTTCGGGGAATGCTTTTAATAAACGACAACACAGAACTATGCAATGTATTATTACGTGTTAAATGTATATACAAGAAAAAAAAACTGTGTTTCAGAACGTTATTAAATGCAACCATGAAAATATGTTTACCATTATAGTTAGACACATTAAAATCGTGCTAAAATCCTACGGTTCGGGTTGGTTCGTTTTAAGTTAGACCTCGATCCCTTTGAAATTCGTTTTAAGGTTCTCTAATTATAAAACTATAGGCCTAGTAGAAGACGAACGCGTTTAAATGTCCAATAAATAATATTTTTAAAGTCTATCTATCTATCATTATCCGGCCCCTTAACTATCATATACAGCAATTTCCAATTTATTCGCACTTCCTCCCATATGTTTTGTACTATAAGAGGTATAAAATTATCGAAATTGATACGGCCTGCTTTACTAATAAACAGAGCGTGAATATTTTCACTTTTGATAATAAATTGTGTTTTTGTAGTTTTCGATGCATCACGTGGAGAGCCTATTATTTGGTTCAAGTTTAAATAATCAGAAATACCTCACTTTGTTATTATTATAAAAGCCTTGGCTTTTTAATTATTAACTCGCAATACGGAACCGGGAAGTGTTATTATTATAAATTTTTATTTGCATCATCCGAGCTTGTGTATATTATTAATTTTAAAGTAGGGCGGGGGGCGGGAACCTTAATCAAGGGAGCTGTAAAAATAAATTATTCCGGCCCTGTATCATTTTACATCTCAAAGTGTTTTGAGGCTTAAAATTTTCTTTTTAAAAAAATATTGAAGGTATAGGCCTACTTATAAGCCACAGAAAGAGTGAAATTACGTAATTTCACTCCCATGTGTGTGTGTGTGGGGGGGGGGGGGGGGTAGCATGTGACGCACTTTGGTCTAAATGTATTGTTCCATAGTTGCTGAAGAGGCCCTGGGGATGCACGTGACACATCGAACCAATTTTTTCTGATGACAAGATAATAATGATACATGATTTATCAATGTGACTATAAGAGGAAACGAGGAATTAGAGATAACTTGTTGTGCTAATTGAGATTCACAAAGTTATATCCCCGGTTATATCCTATATAATCCAATTTTCATGAGTAACTTACTCAATAGGCCTCTAACGTAGAAAAGTATTTCAAGTCGCTCAACAGTAACAACCAGTTACATCCCAATTTTCCATGTCTAGGTATCTGAATAGATAATTATCTTGTTGTGTGTATATACCATGAACGAAACTTTATTTAATGATTATATTACAAGATACACGATATGCTAGGCCTATATTAATATTACTACACGAAGTTAGACGGGAAGGCTACTCGCAAATGAGTTGCGGCGCGGCCCGCGTGTTAGTTTTGATCAATTTGTTAATCATTAGTAGGCCTAGGCCTACAGATAGCATGTGTGTCCTACAGCTCAGCGAATAACTGCCATCTGTCCTTCAATATAATACCATATTGTATTTATAAATTGGTTGATGAAAAATATGCGCTTAATATCTAAAGCAGATACAGTCTCATTAAAATAACAGATTAGGCCTATGTCGGAGAACTGCGGGCACCAACATATTCTGATTGTAGGCCTATCTAATCAAAATCTAATATTAAGAAATGTAATAACAAAATCTGGAAATTCAGTATTGAAGCCAGGTAATCTAAATTGCCTTGATTGAAGCAATGTAATCTAACAACAGGATGCTGAGCTGCGAAGATCAAAGGGTTTATCTGTGGCTGCGACAGAATATACATTGTAAAGTGTATTGTTGGTATTTGTCGCAGCCAGACATAAGATCAAAGGACTGTTCCTATCTTGTCAAGGCGCGCTCAGCTGTCCTGTTAAATTGTTTGACTATTGACGTACAATTCTACTGGGTAGGCCTACGTCATATTCAAGAGTCATTTTGGTGATAGAAACTGTTATTATTAGGTCTATTAACCGTTCTGGTAGCTCTTCACTCCAACAATAGTACCGTTGAACCAGGAAATTAAGTTAGATATTTATTGAAACGGGAAAAAATAAGTGCAATATTTCTATGTTAATGGCCCGTATCATTCAACAAAAGCATTTTATTAATATATAAAATATTTATTAATAATAATATGAAACCGAAAGAACAGAATCAACTTAGGAAGTATTCAAAACAATGAATAGGCCTATAATATTTACCAATACGATATTTCGACATCAGCCTGCTACGAAAGGATTTCAAGAAACAAAAAGCAAAAGTTTTTACATTCTTATAATGATATTTCAAAATAATTTGATGCCATCGTCAATCAATACGGAACTAAACATGTTCCAAAAGGACAGAGCAAATCATCCATTAATTTCGACAAAGGCCTTATCTATCTGAAGCTATAGTAGGGCGTACGAACTAAACCCATCCTAGTATAGTAAACGATAAGACATAAAATTTTTATACGATTCAATAATTTCGTGACGTCATGAATATGAATTAAAGATATGCAATATTCATGCACGTGTATTTATTATTAATATAACTTCGTAGGCATAATGGAGAAAGGACAAATATAATTTCCATCGTTTTTCATTTTTATGAGACAAGGCGAGTACAACTTCTGTTTGTGGATCGTGCCTCAATATGGAGCCGGCCTTGATCGTTTTTGCAGATACCATAATAATGCTGTTGATTGTTACAGAAAGCATGCGTCCGATTAATGTGTTACGTAGATAATGGTTGTTGAACATCATTTGTACAAAAGAGTGTATTTTTATTCAGGCTTAATTCGCTCATACGACGACACTCCTTTCCGGGTCCTTTAATCCTGCTTTAACTATTTACACAATGAAAAGCACCGTAACAATAATTCGGAAATGATTTTTCATGGCAAAAATTGATTTACGTAATAATGTTTCATTTTTATCGTAATAATTCACGAAATAAAGGGTATACATCTAGCTTACGGCAAGGTCCGTGATGGGTTTTCATCTGTCATGTCATTTGTTGTGTATATCATCATAACAATAAAAGCTCTGTATTCTTTGATGCATGTGACTGACCACATTTTGTGTTCAACTCCAAATTGAGATTCCTATATAATTTTGAAACACCCTTTTAAATTGAGTATAATATAGTTAGTGATTGGTTTTGATTTTATATAAATTGGCTGCTTTTTGTACACACCTTCATGTATAGCACGATTGTTTATTTTCTTTAACAATGTTAAAGTATAAACAAAACATGCATGTAACTCCAGGGTGAGCTCAAATAATAGACACCGGTGCAGCAATGGGAGGCGACGAATTGAATTTACCTCGCAAATATAGACTTGCACGCGTTGAATGCGTAAACTATCGCGTTTTATTTGATAGGTTCGCGTCAATTAATACGATACTTAAATTGTGATTTGTACTTAAAATGAACAAAGTACGCTACGGTAGGCCACTATATGCATTACAAAAAAACGCACTAGGCCGAACTTATTTTTAAGTACATTGCGCATTTACGTATACATCCATCACATGGTGCGACAGTTGCTCTGGGGATGTAGGAGAAGCCCACCTGCCTACCATGGACACACTAATACGTCTACAACTTCATCTACTACTTCAACCAAGTCCAACGTTATATACTGCAAATGTTATTGGTAATTGGCTGAATTCCAAAAATATAAAAAATACTGTATAATAATATGAACCTGAGGTCGTTTGGTGACGATCAGGGTCATAAAATCGCGATACTGTTCCCAACAATCTATAAAAGACACATTTAAACACCATTATTTGACTACATTTATTGATTTATTAATAATATCATATTAGGATTTAATGTTTAAAATATATATTTTTTATTCTGGTACAATAAATAAATGGAGCCTCCCATACAAGATAAGTAAAAATGCGGACGTCATGTGTGCTCTGTCAAGAAATTATATTTTTGATCTTTCTTTAAAATTAATGTTTTATTTTTGTATATTGATCTCATTACTTGAATGTTTTCTAAATTTGCGAAGTTACAATGAGAAACTGGCCATGCCTAAATCAACAACGGATACAGATCATCTCACAATGGTCCTTGGAATAATAACAATTACCGGTATGATAGTAGGTCTACCTGATGAAAAAATTCTCTGAATTCGTTTTATGATGTAGAGCCCATGATTCGACAAGTATCAGCTTCACTTCACAACTAATATCGGAACATCTATTATTGTATAACTCTAAAAATAATAGTGGATTCACAAAACAACGGACGTTATCTAACATTAGAACAATGGATATCCTTGGAATAACCGTAGGAATAATATTACTGAATGTAATAATGGAGGTATTTATACCTCCATTATTTAACAACTAACGCAATCACACCAGAACACAACAGGGAGATTGTTTATTATGATTCCTACAAAATAAAAAAAGCTAAAGAAATGACAGGCCTAAAACAACATACGGTAAGTACCGTATGTACAAAATATGATGAATACATTTTGTCAGTGGACCTAATCAAAAACAATAGTCGTTGGAATAACAGCAATTATGACAAGAAATATTCCTCAAATCAAGATCCAAAGTATAGTATAAAAAATATTCTTCATATTATTTGGGCATATCACTACCATATTTGGGCACATCACACTTTTTGTCACTAGTTTGAGCTAGTCAGAGCTTTAAGATTATTACCCTTATTCAATTCAAAACCTCAAACAATTACAAAAAGGACATACGAAAGACAAATTGAGAGGCATTTGAACAACTACTCCCAAAAATCCTCGAAAAAAGTATTCTAAATATTGAAAACATTCATTTCCAAGATTTGTATTTTATGATGTACATCTAAGTTTAACATTTCAACTGGTTCATCTAATTCAAACCGGATTGCTTCTCTGTGTGTGTTTCTCAAAAGTAGCGTCCTTAACCATAGCAACAAGCGTGGCAGTTCGAATTTATAGCTCCGTTGAGTATTATACTATTATACAAAAATGACAGACAACATTTACAATTTGTTTCGAGGGGACCAACGCATTAGCGGCCCGTATAGCGGGCTTTTCTTAGCTGTGTAAATTGACCTTTAGTATCTTTACTTTGTGCGTATAGCATACGGCCAATAACGGTGCGCTTCGTTAAAAAAATTATGTGAATCAGCATTTTGAATTGTCTCTAATTGTTCTAGTTGGTTGGCATCAATATAATTAGATTTTAAACTCTATTGATGGATGTATAATGAGATGTAATGTTTATTACCGTTCTGGGAATATGAAAATATTGTACGGTAGGCCTAATATTTGGACAGGGTTCAATACACATGTGGCTACACTAGAACGCTTGCGGCATGTCATAAGTTCACATTCTCTGCAATGTCTACTTTATGGAATTATTTGGCGTCACATGTGATGCATATGTGACGCGGTATTACATAATTTACCTATGATACCCGAGAAATTATAGATACAGCGCAGATAATTAGCTATTCTGTATACAAAGGCAAAGGCTGGCTGCATTCACTGTATTTCTAAATGGAAATTCCAGGCTGTTACGCAATCATAAATGCAAACGTTAATGTTAGTCACAAACCACAACAGTTTTAGGGGGATTCCGTAATGACAAACCAGGAAACCATTGTAGGCCTAAATATAATACAGACAGGATTGTGAAACCATTCAAGAGATATTTGGTGTTGTTAAAGGGTACTAAGAGAATACGAGGATGTTCCTTGTAATTGTTAAACGAGGATAAAAATAACTCGTAAGATAAGACTGCTTAAGATTAATCGATTATCCTATAAATACATTTTAATGGTGCTACTGTCAAAGAAAACAGGACATGAATAAGGAACTGACTTATATATTTGAGGAAATAACTGTTTAAAAGAAGTAAACACAACACAACTTGTAGGCACTATACTATAATTGGTATCATCCAATCTACAAAATTGCAAAAGTTGTTGTCGCTGAAACTAATATAAGCTATACAGTCCAAATCTATTTTACTGTACTGTGCATCTACAGCTGTCACAAAATAAAACCTAAATGACTGTTGAAAGTTATCTAGAGTACTGTACTGCCATACTTAGAGAAAAGGCATTATCTACAAAAAGCTACTTTTGAGTAAATGAGCAAAACACGTTTTTGTTTATTATAAAAAACATACAAATAATATTCTATTTCTAAATGTATAGTCTTGAGAAGAACATCAAACAAAAATATGCCATGTATGCTCAATTCAGATGTTAAGTTATGCCCTTAAGAATCAAATAAGACAAAAATCTCAATTTCGAAAAAAATGTAGATAATGCCTTTTCTCAAAGTACGGCAGTGTAGAGTTCGCATAAATGCCTTTTGTCTTTATTGTTTGCACACATTCACCCTGTTGATTAATTATACAATAAATGAAATAATGTTATAATCAATATCATCGAACCTCCTCATTATGAATAGACCACGGATACAAACACAAGCATCTCAACAACAGACCACTTACCCTGGTGTGTTGCACCAGCTCATAGTCTTTACTGGAATCTATCTATGAGGCTTAGGCTTTAGTAGATGCTCCTCACCTTAGCACAAGTCTGTCAATATGTCTGTCCATTCCTATCTTAGTCTGTCCATTCCTATCTTAGTCTGTCCATTCCTATCTTAGTCTGTCCATTCATTCCTATCTTAGTCTGTCCATTCCTATCTTAGTCTGTCCATTCCTATCTTAGTCTGTCCATTCATTCCTATCTTAGTCTGTCCATTCCTATCTTAGTCCATCCATTCCTATCTTAGTCTGTCCATTCCTATCTTAGTCTGTCCATTCCTATCTTAGTCTGTCCATTCCTATCTTAGTCTGTCCATTCATTCCTATCTTAGTCTGTCCATTCCTATCTTAGTCTGTCCATTCCTATCTTAGTCTGTCCATTCATTCCTATCTTAGTCTGTCCATTCCTATCTTAGTCCATCCATTCCTATCTTAGTCTGTCCATTCCTATCTTAGTCCATCCATTCCTATCTTAGTCTGTCCATTCCTATCTTAGTCTGTCCATTCCTATCTTAGTCTGTCCATTCCTATCTTAGTCTGTCCATCCATTCCTATCTTAGTCTGTCCATTCCTATCTTAGTCCATCCATTCCTATCTTAGTCTGTCCATTCTTATCGTAGTCTGTCCATCCATTCCTATCTTAGTCTGTCCATTCATTCCTATCTTAGTCTGTCCATTCCTATCTTAGTCTGTCCATTCCTATCTTAGTCTGTCCATTCCTATCTTAGTCCATCCATTCCTATCTTAGTCTGTCCATTCCTATCTTAGTCTGTCCATCCATTCCTATCTTAGTCTGTCCATTATCTTAGTCTGTCCATCCATTCCTATCTTAGTCTGTCCATTCTTATCGTAGTCTGTCCATTCCTATCTTAGTCTGTCCATTCCTATCTTAGTCTGTCCATTCCTATCTTAGTCCATCCATTCCTATCTTAGTCTGTCCATTCCTATCTTAGTCTGTCCATCCATTCCTATCTTAGTCTGTCCATTATCTTAGTCTGTCCATCCATTCCTATCTTAGTCTGTCCATTCTTATCGTAGTCTGTCCATTCCTATCTTAGTCTGTCCATCCATTCCTATCTTAGTCTGTCCATTATCTTAGTCTGTCCATCCATTCCTATCTTAGTCTGTCCATTCTTGTCGTAGTCTGTCCATTCCTATCTTAGTCTGTCCATTCCTATCTTAGTCTGTCCATCCATTCCTATCTTAGTCTGTCCATTATCTTAGTCTGTCCATCCATTCCTATCTTAGTCTGTCCATTATCTTAGTCTGTCCATCCATTCCTATCTTAGTCTGTCCATTATCTTAGTCTGTCCATCCATTCCTATCTTAGTCTGTCCATTATCTTAGTCTGTCCATCCATTCCTATCTTAGTCTGTCCATTATCTTAGTCTGTCCATCCATTCCTATCTTAGTCTGTCCATTCTTGTCGTAGTCTGTCCATTCCTATCTTAGTCTGTCCATTCCTATCTTAGTCTGTCCATTCCTATCTTAGTCTGTCCATTCCTATCTTAGTCTGTCCATTCCTATCTTAGTCTGTCCATTCTTGTCGTAGTCTATCCATTCCTATCTTAGTCTGTCCATTCCTATCTTAGTCTGTCCATTCCTATCTTAGTCTGTCCATTCCTATATTAGTCTGTCCATTCCTATCTTAGTCTGTCCATTCCTATCTTAGTCTGTCCATTCATTCCTATCTTAGTCTGTCCATTCCTATCTTAGTCTGTCCATTCCTATCTTAGTCTGTCCATTCCTATCTTAGTCTGTCCATTCCTATCTTAGTCTGTCCATTCCTATCTTAGTCCATCCATTCCTATCTTAGTCTGTCCATTCCTATCTTAGTCTGTCCATCCATTCCTATCTTAGTCTGTCCATTATCTTAGTCTGTCCATCCATTCCTATCTTAGTCTGTCCATTCTTATCGTAGTCTGTCCATTCCTATCTTAGTCTGTCCATCCATTCCTATCTTAGTCTGTCCATTATCTTAGTCTGTCCATCCATTCCTATCTTAGTCTGTCCATTCTTGTCGTAGTCTGTCCATTCCTATCTTAGTCTGTCCATTCCTATCTTAGTCTGTCCATCCATTCCTATCTTAGTCTGTCCATTATCTTAGTCTGTCCATCCATTCCTATCTTAGTCTGTCCATTCTTGTCGTAGTCTGTCCATTCCTATCTTAGTCTGTCCATTCCTATCTTAGTCTGTCCATCCATTCCTATCTTAGTCTGTCCATTATCTTAGTCTGTCCATCCATTCCTATCTTAGTCTGTCCATTATCTTAGTCTGTCCATCAATTCCTATCTTAGTCTGTCCATTATCTTAGTCTGTCCATCCATTCCTATCTTAGTCTGTCCATTATCTTAGTCTGTCCATCCATTCCTATCTTAGTCTGTCCATTATCTTAGTCTGTCCATCCATTCCTATCTTAGTCTGTCCATTCTTGTCGTAGTCTGTCCATTCCTATCTTAGTCTGTCCATTCCTATCTTAGTCTGTCCATTCCTATCTTAGTCTGTCCATTCCTATCTTAGTCTGTCCATTCCTATCTTAGTCTGTCCATTCTTGTCGTAGTCTATCCATTCCTATCTTAGTCTGTCCATTCCTATCTTAGTCTGTCCATTCCTATCTTAGTCTGTCCATTCCTATCTTAGTCTGTCCATTCCTATCTTAGTCTGTCCATTCCTATCTTAGTCTGTCCATTCCTATCTTAGTCTGTCCATTCCTATCTTAGTCTGTCCATTCATTCCTATCTTAGTCTGTCCATTCCTATCTTAGTCTGTCCATTCCTATCTTAGTCTGTCCATTCCTATCTTAGTCTGTCCATTCCTATCTTAGTCTGTCCATTCCTATCTTAGTCTGTCCATTCATTCCTATCTTAGTCTGTCCATTCCTATCTTAGTCTGTCCATTCATTCCTATCTTAGTCTGTCCATTCCTATCTTAGTCTGTCCATTCCTATCTTAGTCTGTCCATTCCTATCTTAGTCTGTCCATTCCTATCTTAGTCTGTCCATTCCTATCTTAGTCTGTCCATTCCTATCTTAGTCTGTCCATCCATTCCTATCTTAGTCTGTCCATTCCTATCTTAGTCTGTCCATTCCTATCTTAGTCTGTCCATTCCTATCTTAGTCTGTCCATTCCTATCTTAGTCTGTCCATTCCTATCTTAGTCTGTCCATTCCTATCTTAGT
This sequence comes from Antedon mediterranea, assembly GCF_964355755.1. NCBI lineage: Eukaryota > Metazoa > Echinodermata > Crinoidea > Comatulida > Antedonidae > Antedon > Antedon mediterranea. The sequence goes on along the minus strand of NC_092673.1, from coordinate 32,323,886 downwards.
CTGTCCATTCCTATCTTAGTCTGTCCATTCATTCCTATCTTAGTCTGTCCATTCATTCCTATCTTAGTCTGTCCATTCCTATCTTAGTCTGTCCATTCCTATCTTAGTCTGTCCATTCCTATCTTAGTCTGTCCATTCCTATCTTAGTCTGTCCATTCCTATCTTAGTCTGTCCATTCCTATCTTAGTCTGTCCATTCTTGTCGTAGTCTATCCATTCCTATCTTAGTCTGTCCATTCCTATCTTAGTCTGTCCATTCCTATCTTAGTCTGTCCATTCCTATCTTAGTCTGTCCATTCATTCCTATCTTAGTCTGTCCATTCCTATCTTAGTCTGTCCATTCCTATCTTAGTCTGTCCATTCCTATCTTAGTCTGTCCATTCCTATCTTAGTCTGTCCATTCCTATCTTAGTCCATCCATTCCTATCTTAGTCTGTCCATTCCTATCTTAGTCTGTCCATCCATTCCTATCTTAGTCTGTCCATTATCTTAGTCTGTCCATCCATTCCTATCTTAGTCTGTCCATTCTTATCGTAGTCTGTCCATTCCTATCTTAGTCTGTCCATCCATTCCTATCTTAGTCTGTCCATTATCTTAGTCTGTCCATCCATTCCTATCTTAGTCTGTCCATTCTTGTCGTAGTCTGTCCATTCCTATCTTAGTCTGTCCATTCCTATCTTAGTCTGTCCATCCATTCCTATCTTAGTCTGTCCATTATCTTAGTCTCTCCATCCATTCCTATCTTAGTCTGTCCATTCTTGTCGTAGTCTGTCCATTCCTATCTTAGTCTGTCCATTCCTATCTTAGTCTGTCCATCCATTCCTATCTTAGTCTGTCCATTATCTTAGTCTGTCCATCCATTCCTATCTTAGTCTGTCCATTATCTTAGTCTGTCCATCCATTCCTATCTTAGTCTGTCCATTATCTTAGTCTGTCCATCCATTCCTATCTTAGTCTGTCCATTATCTTAGTCTGTCCATCCATTCCTATCTTAGTCTGTCCATTATCTTAGTCTGTCCATCCATTCCTATCTTAGTCTGTCCATTCTTGTCGTAGTCTGTCCATTCCTATCTTAGTCTGTCCATTCCTATCTTAGTCTGTCCATTCCTATCTTAGTCTGTCCATTCCTATCTTAGTCTGTCCATTCCTATCTTAGTCTGTCCATTCTTGTCGTAGTCTATCCATTCCTATCTTAGTCTGTCCATTCCTATCTTAGTCTGTCCATTCCTATCTTAGTCTGTCCATTCCTATCTTAGTCTGTCCATTCCTATCTTAGTCTGTCCATTCCTATCTTAGTCTGTCCATTCCTATCTTAGTCTGTCCATTCATTCCTATCTTAGTCTGTCCATTCCTATCTTAGTCTGTCCATTCCTATCTTAGTCTGTCCATTCCTATCTTAGTCTGTCCATTCCTATCTTAGTCTGTCCATTCCTATCTTAGTCTGTCCATTCCTATCTTAGTCTGTCCATTCATTCCTATCTTAGTCTGTCCATTCCTATCTTAGTCTGTCCATTCATTCCTATCTTAGTCTGTCCATTCCTATCTTAGTCTGTCCATTCCTATCTTAGTCTGTCCATTCCTATCTTAGTCTGTCCATTCCTATCTTAGTCTGTCCATTCCTATCTTAGTCTGTCCATTCCTATCTTAGTCTGTCCATCCATTCCTATCTTAGTCTGTCCATTCCTATCTTAGTCTGTCCATTCCTATCTTAGTCTGTCCATTCCTATCTTAGTCTGTCCATTCCTATCTTAGTCTGTCCATTCCTATCTTAGTCTGTCCATTCCTATCTTAGTCTGTCCATTCCTATCTTAGTCTGTCCATTCATTCCTATCTTAGTCTGTCCATTCCTATCTTAGTCTGTCCATTCCTATCTTAGTCTGTCCATTCCTATCTTAGTCTGTCCATTCCTATCTTAGTCTGTCCATTCCTATCTTAGTCTGTCCATTCCTATCTTAGTCTGTCCATTCCTATCTTAGTCTGTCCATTCCTATCTTAGTCTGTCCATTCCTATCTTAGTCTGTCCATTCCTATCTTAGTCTGTCCATCTTTAGTCCGTTCATTCCTAGCTTATACTACAGTAGTATGCAAATAGAAATAGTGTTGTATACGACACATGTACTATAATTGCTTGTTAAATATTCAATGTTATGGTTAGGCCTACTATCAAATCAAACTGGCTTCAATGAAAATATATGTACATTTTAGACGTAATACTGACTATACCAATAAGTAATTTAAATAGACCTTGGATTTTTTTTTTATAAACTTAAACAAAATCTGTCCTAAAGTACCACCTTATCCATTACATAGACAACAGAACCAAATTAGTTAGCACATTACAGGAATACAGTTTACAAAAAGAGAGCCGAATTGTGTAAAATGTGATAATAATTGATACATATAAATATTATAAATTAGGAACAGAGGATAGATGGTTGTTTCACTACTGACTAATGTGTAACTTATTATTAACACAGGTGGTCGAAAATGGGGAGACGTCAAGAAGGAGCAGGCTAAGAAGATTGACACCATCAACCAAGTACGTACTAATCAAGTGCGATTTATTTAAAACATACCACGAAGGCCCAAGTGCGTGGTTCCCACTAAAGACGCAACACAACGAGCAAAATAAGGGGTTTGACCAATCACAAGCGATGATTATTCAAACTGTTGCTGATCATTGGTCAACTCGCTTACGTTGCGTCTCGTCACGTCCTATATGGTATCAAGCTTAATGGCCTATGGATGAAAGCAAAATACTGGTTCAAATCTCAGTTGGAGGGAGTTTTTTTAATTATCACAGATCACAGTTTATAAATTATTAATTAATTTCCAAAATATTAACTAGGAGGTTTATAGTCTCTATATCATAATTATAATTATAATATTACGTCATACATTCTGTTTTAACAGGAAATTATTGAAAGTGGAAATTACAAAGAGTATGAAGACTTGGATGAAAAACTGATCTTATACAAAGGTACAGTGTTTTTGTTATGCTTTATAATTATTTGAATAATTTAGAGGGAAAATGTATATTTCGCTATCTAGAAATCAAAAACATATCGTTAATATAACCGATTGTAGTGCAGTCTATGACAATGAATATAAAAGCGTTTGATAACGCTTTTGTAAAAGAGGCTATGGTTTCAGGAGATGCTACTTTGTAGCTCATATGGGACGAAGGTTGCTGTCAGAAGACACGATACTACTACTGTTTATTGTCGCTTGACATGATACCGTATAACGTAATAGCACATTAGACGTAAACATCGCTTTGTACACATGCTTGTCATTCACCGTGTCACTACGCCCTCTAAAATGCCCCACCTCACCAGATGGTTTATCGACCTATCGTGCAATATGAAAAGGGTTACAGAAGTAATAATACTGTAGTATATTTAGCAAAATAAGGAAGTAAAAGTCACTCAGTCAGATTTTGAACAATTCTCGGAAATGACTAAAAAAGAGCGAATGTAATTAACATACAAATGTTTAACTTTCATTTATATCTCACAGTACAGAAATCATGTCGGCAAAAGTATCACTGCATATATTCATAGATAATGTACATTGGCGGTAGTATTAGCAATTATATAGGCCTGGGTTTATTATTGGAGTGATCATCATAATTATCATAACGCTGAAGCCAGAATTGTCGGCAATGCTTTATAAAGTTGTGATGTATATAACACTTTTTTAACTGTTCTTTAATGTGTGTAATATTTGTTTGGTTTTTTTAACAGAGCAATTTATCGAATACGACACTGATGATTCCGGGGATTTAGGTAAGAAAACGCACATAAATTCGTACAATTTCGGCGAATTTTACAATGTATTGTACCTTCTATTGAAAAAAAAACCCAAAAAAAGTAAAACAACAATAAAACAATTTAGCCATGCACACTGCAACGTCTATAACAAGTAATTTGGGTGGTATTTAATCTTTTTACCGGTTATTTTAAGTGATTTAATATTTAGTACCACGTCTTAAAATAAAGGAAGAACATACAGCACATTATGTCAGTTATTACTATTCTGACGACAAGTACAAACAACGACAATAGGCTAAATTAATTCCTACTTCATTTACACATCTGTGGCTTCTTACATAGTGAACGAAGGCACACTTCTTACTCCCTATCCATTACGTCATTCAATAATTACTCACGCATAACGGATTGCAACTAGCGCCATCACACATGCAAATGGATTTAATGCATTGTAATCTCTATATTTCTAGATCCTACCGACGTTGCGTACATGTTGGAAAAGTTAGGAAAAAACAAGAATATACTGGAAATCAAAAAGATGATTGCACAAGTCGACTTGGATGGCTCCGGAACAATCAACTACCACGAATACGTGCAAATGATGCTAGGAAAGAAAAACTCAATTCTACGAATGTACGCTTAAAGCACTATCTACACTATCAAACTAGTTTCACAAACGAATGTGATGTACCCAAACATGGTAGTGATATGACGTCATTGTGCTTGTATATGGGCACATCACATTGTTTTGTCAGTTTGAAAGTGTACAGAGCTTAACATTTATAATTGTGACAACTTATCATATAAAGCGGAATGTAAAATATTTATTGATTGTCATTATTATGAGAAAATGACTGAAATTGTATATTAGCATTCGTATTCGCAAAACTAACATTTCGATGCTTAGTTTGTGATATATTAAACATCAAAACGTTGAATAATCCTTCTTATTGGTTGGAGTTAGTTTTGACTTATGTTATTGAAACATAAATCAGAGATCTAATGTGTTTTAGTACTCTCAGTTTTCATGGCTCTATGGGAAAAACGTGACAGACAAACATAATCTAAAAACAAAATTGTTGTTGACATTCTAAAAATAGATTTGATGAAAATGCATTATGGACAATGGTGCAGAATTGTGTGAAATGTGATTTACCCTCATTCCCTCGTCTATCGGATATAACCCTAAGTCGCACCCTTCGTTTAGATACATATAAGAAAAGTAGTATACCATCAAGTTTCGGTGGGTCGGGTAGGCGCTGGGGCGGATGTGAACAAAATCCCTACTGCGAATTTCCTCCTAGTGATGGGCATAATGGTGTAAAATATATAATATTTTCATGTGTTATGTTATACACAATTATTTAGTCTAACATATGCATATTTTTTTTTTTGCAGTATTCTAATGTTCGAAGAAAAATCAAAGGAGAAACCAGGTCCAAGCGGTCCGCCATCAGTAAAAAAGATTGAAGATTTGCCCTGAAGAAGTATACGCCATACGTCTCAAATAAAGCTATCTCAACACTCACATCAATCTAGTTTGACCAAATGTGATGTGCCAAAATATGGTAGTGATATGACGTCATCGTGTCCATATTATGGGCACATCACATTTTGCTGTTACATAAAGTTTGATAGTGTAGACAGAGCTTAAATAGACGGATTTAAACCTTATCTGTTTTTGTACATTAACTCGAACACGTCGATACTTTTCTTGTTTGTATTTCTTTACATTTTGATGTGTATATTCTAACAAAGTGTGTTTCTTTGTACATTGATTCTTCGGAAAACTTCGGAAATATTTTATTGTATTTACGTTGGTTTCAAACAAATTTATGTGGCTCTATAAAATAAGAATTTTCTGAAGATTAACATTTTTTAGATGCTTTTAAAATGTAATGTAGATATAAGATTGTCAATATAAGTTTTGTGTTTATTAATACAGCGTTATGATGATACATATTTAATTGTTTGAAATAAAAACATATCTTTAATAAATAAACCATAATGTTGGCCGTAGTTATATCAATATCATTTTAATTGATAAAATGATTAAATTGCGTAGCATTAACAGTATAATGTCGTGTAAAATACGGTGTAACACGTGTACTCGTCTCTCTGACAACTTGCTTTGAAGTTAAGACAGAACCTGGTAAATAATTAGAAAATGTGTACCATCACCATTAACCACATTAAGCAGGATTCCTAGCTCGGGTTGAACTCTGACCCGACGTGAAGATTCTAAAATATCTAAAAAGACATCCTATATTTTATTCATTTTGGTACATAAAGCCGTGGTAACCATCAGTTGATTGCCAAACGCCAACAATTTGCGCTAACCGTTAGTCACTCAAGCATCATTTCAGAAGGATCAATTGATATCTCGACCGCTTCTCCAATTCCAGGAACACTACAACATTCATCAGATCCACCCATCTCATTCAATACAACATGATGATCGGATATTAATACCGGCTCACCCAATCCATTCACATGGATGTCGATAGCGCTTGTTTTCCCTGGTCTAGGTTCTTTAGCGTTCTGCTGCCTCTTTTGTGTTTTCAGTAACTTACTTCGCTGCTTTCTTCCACGCTTCTGTGAATCTTTAAACGTCTTGGTGATCTCCACCACAAGGTCTTTCTTCAAGATCTTCAACATGCTCAACGCTTTTTGAAGACTCTCTTTACGATTACAATTTTGAGACATGGCATTGATTTCTGTGCATAGAACACTAATGTCCATTTTCATTGATGCTAACACCGCATCTTCAGACGAGTTACTAAATGATTGATTTAAATCATAATCATCGTCATAATCATCAGGATTATCTACATTAATATTACCTGCCATTGCTTCGTTGGAATCAATAACTGTTCTTTCCAAACTTACCAGTTCCAGTCCGCCATCAGTACGGACAACCTCTGGAAAGAATATTCCACTAAAGAACTCAAGAAGCGAATTTACGGACATACTCCAGATTTGTGGAAGATAACTGTATTCCAATGCGTACTTTAACTTGTCCTGTGCATTTCCAGACATGGCCATGACCAATTCTTCAGGTTGGTTACTCATTGCCCATTTCTGAAACCAAAGAAACTATTTTAATCTTGTACACACAAAACATCATCTTCCTAATTTAATCTTGTATACAAGAGACCATCTTCCGATTTTAATCTTGTACAAAAGAGACCATCTTCCGAGTTCAATCCTCTACACAAGAGATGATCTTCCGATTTTAATAATCTACACACGAGATAATCTTCAGATCTTCTACACAAAACATTATTTTGCGATTTAATCTTGTACACAAGAGATCATCTTTCGATTTAATCTTGTACACAAGAGATCATCTTGTGATTTAAATCTTGTATACAAGAGATCATCTTCCGATTTTGATAATGTACACAAGAGACCATCTTGCGATGTTAATCCTGTACATAATTATAAGAAATCATTTTCTGATAAAAATCATTAAAAGGATATTTCTAATTGTGTTTAATTTTCTATAACGTCTATGCGATGACAACATAGCGACCACCAAACACTGACATAGCGACCACCAAACACTGACATAGCGACCACCAAACACTGACATAGCGACCACCAAACACTGACATAGCGACCACCAAACACTGACATAGCGACCACCAAACACTGACATAGCGACCACCAAACACTGGGTAATAGATAAAACAAAACAATACCAAAAGACTATTCACTCACCGAAGAATTATGAAACCAAAATCGATTGATGACGTAACGAAGATATTCAGAGTTTTCCCATTCCTGTGTTGCTTGAATCATATCGATGGATTCCAAATAGCCTTCTTTGGATGATGAGTTTGCCGCCCTTTGTAAAAGAGAGTAGACGTGTAGGCGGGACGATTCGGACAAATTCACTTTCTTTGAACTTAAGAACTGCAACCACGATTGGTTACAATGAAAAGAACTGACAAAAACCTGTACAATATGAGAAGAGAAAGTTTGTTTAGTTCACCAAATTTATAGTTTACAGCAATTTCGAATCAAAATACTTAAACAAAAATTTAATTCACCTTTTAAAATGTGGAAAACATGCTCAACTAGCTGCTGGGAATCCGTAATTATTTATGGTTCCAACTTAATTCAAATTCTTGTTTCTAAATTTCACCAAACATTTTTAAAATATTGTCATTAAGTCGTCTTTAATACCTAACTAACCTTTGAATTTGGAAACGTTTGCTCAACAGCTTTCCAACATGGCTGCTGGGTATCCATAAGAAAATATTCCGGATTCCAATTCGGGTTCCAATGTTTTAAATGACGCAATGCTTGCGCCAAATCATCGGTTGCGTCACATTGCATAATTATTATTGCGACGCATATAAACTTCTCATCAATATAAATCCAGAGCGTGTACAGTGGCAAGGGATATCGATGAGTTTTGTAAGTCGAGTCAATCACATACAGCGCCCTCAAGCGACTCTTCATCAAGTTACTTTGCCAAGATTCTTGGTAGACCAACATAAATATTGAATCTTCTTCACTTTTTTCTTTCATTTTTTGACATGTCTTCTCTGATGTTGGCTGATAGAAAATGTGTTGACCACTCGATTCTAGTTTGGAGATGGTTTCTAGGATGGCGTTATGGTCAATGCGCTTAATCTTTTCAATGTTTATTGCACGGTATATATGGTTAGTTAGATCTCGATCCGTTGGATGGTAAGATCTATCCAGAGGATTAGGTTCAACTCCACAACTTGAGAGTTCTTGCTTTACAAACGTATCAACTAACACTTTAACCTAAAAATTAATCAAAAGAAAAGTAAATACAACTTTTCACATTGCAGACTTTTTAGTAATTATACAAGACTATTCGGACACATCTATAGAATGGCTGATACACACGCTACTTCAAAACAGTATACGACCGAGAGAAAGGGTAAAAAGATCCAGAAATGCAAAGATACAAGAGAATTGATTGATTGGTCAAATCACAACTGCTAAGAATACCTTAGCTAGCAGAAGAAGGAATACCGTCGATAGCGCACAGAATCAGGAGAAGGATTGTCAATTCCAAAGAACCGATAACTTGGTTACCTTTTCCTTGGCGGTTATACCACTTCTGACGTGATGGTGAATGCGATCAATAATTTTCGGGTGTACACGTAACTGAAGACTATCCGAAACCTGGTCGTGGTTTTTGTGTGCCGACTGAAAGAAATGAATTTAAATGTTAATTACAGACAATTCTATTAATTTCTCAACACAATAGGAGAATTGTGGTATACATTATTGAATAACGGTAGACATTGAATTTAAACGAAAGGGATTTGTTTAACATTTCTAACTGTAAAGCTTGGGTGGTATGTACGCAGGTTAATTTGACCAGGAGAATCTAACAACATGCCACTGAGCTCGCCTTGCCAATATAGGAACTCATAATAGTCTTTTGATCTTATGTCTGGCTGCGACATAATACCAACAGTACTGTACTTATTCTCCGCTGCGCGGTGTCTGTTTAGAAGGCGTGGAACTTATCGTGTCGCGCGCAGCCACAGATAAACCATTTTGATCTCAACTCAGGATCCTGTTGTTAGTTTGCCTTAATTAGACCAACCACAGACAACGATTTGACCGACCACAGACAACGATTTCACCAACCACAGACGACAGTAGTTTGGATGATCCTTTGCGTGTACATCCTTGCGTTGCGTAATAGAGTGTTAAAACCAAGCTTACAGTAGGCTTACAATAAGGAAAATATGAAAATAATAATCATACTTTAAATGGAAGCTCTAAGAAGAAACGCGTTTCATACGGGACTTCTTCGTTGTTGTGCAGCCTTTTCCGTAATTCATCTAATTTCTTACTCTTTGCTTCACGTAGTCTACAAATAAACAAAATAAAACATAAATACGTACACATAAACGGAATAGCATTAATGTTGTGAATATATGCCTACATATTTCCCTATATTACAGGTATCCATTAGGCCTACGTAACTTCTCTTGATATCGAATTAATTGCAGCTGATTAAATATTGTTTAACTGCACTTACTGATGTGGTAATAGCTCAGACCAATTTAATATTTTATACTCGTTGAAAATCAATACTTCCCAATTGGTCAACCTAGCCAAGCAACCACGTTTGCGTGAGCCAGGAATTGGATCTGTGTCAAGGGTCGCGTCCTCTGACATGTTGTGATAGTTGTGGTCATCATTTTGCTGTGAAGACAATTCGATTTTAGCTTTATTTATAGATTTTAGAAGAAAAGTGGATTCCAAAAAATGACTCAAAAGTGACGATACCGTAATAACCAAATAATATAAAACGATAGATGCTAACACTGATAATAATAAAAAATAACACAAAATTCAATAAATAATTGATAGGAGTCGGAGTCAAGTGCTGCTGTATACATTGAACGATGATGGTCTAGTTATCTTCATCTCCTGCCCTAGTGGTTACAATTTTATTTCTCATCGATTCGATTTTATTTTATTATAGGCCTACAAAATAAAATAAGCAATCTAACAATTACACTAGATAGAAACCTTTTTGTCCTTGCGCCAGTAGTCTCTGCCAAATTCACATTCCATGTACGTCACTTTCACCACAATAAACGGAGTAAAATCAAACCTCATTTTTGGCTCCCAATTTCGAATAAACACAGGCTGGATGTTCTTTTTCCAAGCGCCTGATTTGTCACGTTTAGAATTTGAAGTTCTGTAAATTTACACCAAAAAGTTCTTTATTTGTACAACAATCATAATATAAATAAGTATACGGTAAGTTAATATATAAATATGAATTTAAAAGAAACTTATGTAGCCTAGGATAGGACTGCTACAATTGAAATAAGCCTGTACATGAAGTAGGCTTTTTAATGAGACAATAATTCTGGCTAATTAAGCTTTTACTAGTAGTAATGATAATAACAATGCAGGTAAACTTAAATGGTTCCTAATAAAATCATATGTTAAATTGAATTTACCATTTTTGCCACTAATGATAGGCCTATTCAGATAAGCCTACTCATTAGGCGCAGGAGCCCCGGATAGCGTTACGTTTGAAAACTCCAAAAAGTGAGGTTTTCAACCATTAGCGGCATGACTGATGTGAGTGATTAATGTGTTTTACGGACGGTTTCAAGGACTATCCTACCAGTGGGCTGTTCACTGGTCAAATGATTGACACTTTGTATCACCGTTTGTAACTGGAGCTGTGACGACCTTTGTAACTGGAGCTGTGACGACCTTGCAAGAATACTAGGCCAGAATTTTTAATTGAAAAGTGCCTTGGTATTAACAATAACATGGAGATAGAAACAAATTTGTCTATCTTTCTTTCTAAAATAAATGGTCACTATAGTTTCAAACTAGGCTTAGTCCACCACATTAGTAATTACGAATCGAAACCTAAATTAAAATTGTTGGTATTCTTTGGCCGTTGTTTGATTAATTACATCTTCATGCCATGTTTTTTTTTCTCTAATGATTTGGCGATACGCTCCTATATTAATTAGGCCTACTAGCAGAGGGTTCGATGAGTTTTGAAAAGTTATGGAAATGTGGTCTAACATATAGCAATTCAGTTTTTTAAAGCCCTTCTTCCTTGTCCGAGCCTTTGGAAATATTAAAAAGTTATATTAATATAATATATTCTGTGTTTTCATGTTTTGAGAAATTGTATATCATTTCAGATGTTTCGCGCTGCGCTTTTATTTGTTTCGCGCTTCGTCTTGTTCTAGCTTCCTCCGTACATACCGATAATTAATATGATTTTTCATTTCATTTTTTGTACATTATTAAAAAATAGCATACAGAACCCCATACAGAACATACCCTTCTCTGAGAAAACACTTGTGGGCGATTCCCCGAATACGGCATGATGGAATAGCTTTGGAGACTTTGACTTTGGAGTAGGCCTAAATCGAAAAACGTCAAGCAACTCAACAGTTCTTTTCAGAACTAATATAGGCCTACGTGGTGTACCGCAAATTTATATCAACAAATATGTAACTTGTTTAGCACGTTTAAAATGGATAGCAAAACATATTAAAAAAAAAAACCTGAATTATTTCAAACAGACAGCACATTAGTTCAAACGGATAGCACAATAGATAGCTCAATCAAATGGATATAACTATGATATAACTGTACTGTGCATTCTATACGGATTATCGGGTAGCACATTCTTTCAAATGGATAGCACATTCTTTCAAATGGATAGCACATTCTTTCAAATGGATAGCACATTATTTCAAATGGATAGCACATTAGGTAGCACAATCAAATGGATATAGTACTGTACATTATTCTATGATTATCGGGTAGCACATTCTTTCAAATGGATAGCACATTAGGCCTATTTCAAATGGATAGCACATTCTTTCAAATGGATAGCACATTATTTCAAATGGATAGCACATTATTTCAAATGGATAGCACATTATTTCAAATGGATAGCACATTGGGTAGCACAATCAAATAGATATAGTACTGTACATTATTCTATAAGGATTATCGGGTAGCACAATATTTCAAATGGATAGCACATTAGGTAGCACAGTCAAATGGATATAGTACTGTACATTATTCTATACGGATTATCGGGTAGCACATTCTTTCAAATGGATAGCAAATTATTTCAAATGGATAGCACATTCTTTCAAATGGATAGCACATTATTTCAAATGGATAGCACATTATTTCAAATGGATAGCACATTAGGTAGCACAATCAAATGGATGTAATTGTACTGTAAATTATTCTATACGGATTATCGGGTAGCACATTCTTTCAAATAGCACATAATTTCAAATGGATAGCACATTATTTCAAATGGATAGCACATTGGGTAGCACAATCAAATGGATATAGTACTGTACATTATTCTATAAGGATTATCGGGTAGCACATTATTTCAAATGGATAGCACATTAGGTAGCACAATCAAATGGATATAGTACTGTACATTATTCTATACGGATTATCGGGTAGCACATTCTTTCAAATGGATAGCACATTCTTTCAAATGGATAGCACATTGGGTAGCACAATCAAATGGATATAGTACTGTACTGTACATTATTCTATACGGATTATCGGGTAGCACATTCTTTCAAATGGATAGCACATTCTTTCAAATGGATAGCACATTATTTCAAATGGATAGCACATTAGGTAGCACAATCAAATGGATATATGTAATTGTACTGTACATTATTCTATACGGATTATCGGGTAGCACATTCTTTCAAATGGATAGCAAATTATTTCAAATGGATAGCATGGATTTGGGTAGCACAATCAAATTGAGCACATTGGGTAACACATTGCATCAAATGGGAGCCTACTGTACAGTTATTCTATTGAATTGAATTGAAATATATATTTATACTGGGTAACCTCTTCAGTCAAAGACTGGTCTCCCATAGGGCCCAGTTGGTGATCAGTGGCTGTGATAATACACCGGGGTAACCCCCCACTCGTCTCGAAAGATGTACTAGGTTCTTTAAAGTACACACGAGCTAGATGTGTATTCTATTATCGGGTGTAGCACATTAAAATTGAGAGGATAAGATGGACATCATAATTTATTATTAAGGGGCAAAACAGCAAATCCTTACTGAGGGGACACTCCTATAAAGCGGACATTAAGGGGACGGGGAACATTTAAGCTCAGTGCCAATGTTCACTCAATATATTTTCCATCACAAAATAACAAAAAAGACGAAATATTTATATCCATTTATCGCTATTAAATAAAAATGGATATCATGATTATTATGATACTTTGTTTGTCTTGAAAGTTTTCATTGGAATGGTGAAACGTTGCCTGCTACATTTTGAATTTCCGAGTCCAGATCAGTATTGGTATTGTTTTTCCGTTATCTATTCTAACTAATGAAACAATTTTTAGAAAATGATATATCTGATAGATATCATCTAAGTGATGTTTTACATATAAGTTATAACGTTTAACTTTTCATTCTCCATACATTCAATTCTTTTAATATAGTTCTTGTATAACACCATATCAAGTAGTAGTAGAAATTATTGTAGGGTTTTCTTATTATTCAGTCAATTCAGTGTTTCTATACAGAAAAGAGTAGTCAGTGGCCTTAACATCAATTAATTGTATAATTTGCACCCAAGGTCGAATAGCAAGAAACTCAGGTCCAGTTACATTGGTGTTCATTGGTCAATAGGAAATGAACAGCACACTTATGGGTGGTGACAAAGTTTAGTTATTGATAAGTTGTCCTTGGGAAAAACACATTAGTTGGGTTGACCATGGGCTGACAGAGTTAACGACTTCGTAACGCTATCCGGGGCTCCTGCGCCTAATGTGTTAAAGTTATAATCCTATAAATAGGTATCATAAAGTCCTCTACTACCACGAGATATATTGGACTCAAGTTTAGTTTACCCATCGTTAGAATATTCTCACCAAAACTAATGAAATAGCAGTCGAATACTTGATATATGATACAATATTTATCGCCGTACCTTACACTAAATGACGATGTAGTTGCCCGTTTGTGAGCCTCCAAAATCGACTCCAGCTCGTCAGGCCCATTTACGAAACCACGGATGTAGTTGTTGTCCCCGAATATTTCCGGGTTTTTTAACAAGCCTATCCATACTCTATCGCTACTCTCAATAAGTTTAAAAGGAACATGATTTCCAGATGTATTTGATATTATTACGTTGCTAATCATACCGCTAGAAATAAGATTTTCGCTACTTGTTTTAATTTCAATGCGAACATCGTCTTCGACGTTCGCCGCCATGTTTACATTTCTTTTCACAATGGTTCGTAATGTTGCCAGGTTATAAATTCTATTTCGTCCAATATTCTGATTTTACGAAACCTCATTGTTTACGCCCTCCCCTTTCCTGCCGAATCGGCAAAATATTATTGTAAAGTATGAACCGTCATTTGGTCAAAACGTTGATTTTCTGTTTGTTTTATCTGACCTTTTCTGAATTTAAGAATCAACGATGATTGATAATTATTATTAGACCATGTGGTGGATCGAAAATATAGGCTACGACGAATAATAATAGTGATTTCGATAATGAAATATATTGTTTGTAGCCTATAATAAATGTTGGTCTAGTCCTAGTGGTAATGATTTTGATGTACATTTTACCAATATTTATTAAGTGCGATAACATGAAGAATTATGAATGACTGATGATGATGATGATGCGGATAATGATGATGATGATGATGCTGATGATGATATGATGATGATAATTAATTATTTTTTAGTGCGATAATTAACACGATGGATCTGCATCTGATTAACATGGCACGCAGTATTTCTCTTGTCATAGCGGAAATTAACTCGCATGCTTTATGGTGTCAACCTCCATTGTTGACGACACAATTAAATTGTCAATAATCAATAATGGAAAACGCCCTCTTTACAGTTATTTCTTTTATTCCATCCATTAAAAATATCATATTTATCAAACCACAATAATAAAGACATTACAATGTTAGTTATTGGATTGGGGACAGCTGACGTAATTGATCGAACTACCTTTCATAGCTGTCTGCTTATTGCTTGTTTACATAATCTGTTTGATTAGCAAATGAATTACAAAACAGTCGATGTTAAATTAGAACAGTGCTTGCACACGATGTGCAAGAAAAGTCAATAGTACGATTGCTTTAAAATGGACAGATTTTTATTTTTTTAAACACGACCGTAATGGCGGGAATTTGTAATTGTCTTGATCGATTTGTGTGTCCAAGATTAACATATGATAGACTTACACCAGGGCTACTGAAGGTGCTCAAACCTTTTGGATTTTCTATGAGAAGTCAACACATAATCAGAGCCAACTGCCGTATGTTTTTACGCAGCAGTAAAGTCGTCAGCTCCCGAGCAATAAAAAAAGTCGTCTGCTCCCGAGAAATAAAGTCGTCTACTTTCGAGCAGCAGTGAGTGGATGACAAATTGGATACAACAGGTAGTCTATACCTCATTAACATTTCTATACTCAAGGTTTGTACGGTGTAGATAATGATATGAACTTCAATATCTTATTGTATTCAATCGTACTTTGATCTGTGCTGCTCAGAGCCAAGTCATCTGTCCTGTGCACTTTGTACTTACACGTTGTTTTTGAATAACAAAACCGCGCTCGAAGCAAAACAACAAGGTTGCGTTTTTACAAATTATGCACATTATAAAAGTTGTATCGATTCGTTTTTATTTTTCTTCAAGTGTGTATTTCAGACGCCATTAGGCTGACACGTCATGGAGGACGTCGGTGTGCAGGGTAGTGTTGTGAATGCCACATGGTCGATAAGCGTTTTAGTGATTGGAACTATCGTGGTTGTTGTGAGTATAGCATATGCTGCGCGTTACTTAGTAGTAGGTAGGCCTACAACGGGTAATGCAAAACCGCGTAAATCTCGTTTGAAGTCGTCTGATGATAAACAGGTACTGATGACGGAAGACAAGAAGCCAGACTTTGGGGCTGATCAGACAGAAGATAAGCGTCGTATTATTGCAGACGAAGTTGTTGTTTGCAACAATGTAATTATTCCAGATAAGTTAAAAGCCGATGAAAGACTAATTGGTGCTGAAATCAACAATGATAACGATGGTGTTATCAATGAGTACAGACAAATCGTGGACGACGATAAGTACATAGATCTGTGCCCTCAGACTAACGCACAAACAAAAAGCAAAATTGTGGAAAATAGTGTGAACGCATTTGAACGATTAGGTATTAATTTGATTGAAGAAAATAGTATGAACGCAGATAAACGATTAGGGATTAATTTGATTGAAGATGGGATTGAAGAAGATTATCTTTTCAAAGAGAATTCATTCACTGAATATGTCCCGTTCGATAATTCACGCTCATTGGTTGACAACGAAAACACATTTGTAATCAATACACCGGCGATGAAATGTAGTACAGCTGAACATAGGTATGCTTATAATGGATTAGAAAATACGAATGGTTGTTCGGAAAATGATTATAAAACGGGTAACCACTTAGCAAATGAGCTCAGATTAACTGTTGCTGCCGATGGGTTAGGCCTACAAGAAGATAAGAAAATATCTACGACTGATTTCAGCCATAAAGCAACCATTGCACAACGTGTACCACTTGTCGTCGTATCTGAACATTCAGATAATGATATAAATGAGAATATTACAGTGAAGCGGTATCAGACTGATTTAAATGGGTCGCACCTGATAACAATAGATTTAGGCCTCCAACATGTTGTTGCGGACACAGGAGTTGCTGAGGAAAACGAAGGCCTCAATACGCTGGTACCAACACCAGTAACAGAAACGGCTAAGATGGCAACGCCCGAGGAAATCGCTTGCTTCTATAAAGACGACTTTGACAATGCACCGGTGGACAATGAACCAGAAGTATACCTAAAACACAGCAATGCTTCAGGCGAACTAATTGAATCTTCGTTTGTCTCAGTAATTCCAAACCATGTGGATATGAATTGTTTAAATGATGTCTCTGTAGAAGTTGTAACTAATTCACTTTTCTTTGATGGTGATCAATTGAGAACTAACTGCGAATTTGAAAAGTATGAAGATGATCATAAAACAAATGAAACTAATCAGGAGGAAGATGATGACGACGACGAAGAAGAAGAGGGAGAATATGAGACAGGAGAATATGAAGAAGATGAGGAGTCTGATGAATCTGGAGGGTTAGAAACAATTGAAGAAGTGTCGGAAGAAGAAGAAGAAAGTGATTATGATTGTAATTCTTTAACTGAATCAACAAGTGGTGCTCAACAAAGTATAGGTAATATATGCATTCTCATTTTTAATTCAACATTTGCTCATCAGTGAGGTATCTGTTGTAGTGTGAGCACCGGTGGGGCATGTTAGATCGAACTATGCCAGTTGTTTCAAATTATTTTCATTTAGCATCGTATTTGAGGAGAGGGGCGTGGGGGAGGATTCTAATGCGGATATTCTATGACACCAACAATCATTGAGGTGAGTTCAGCTTCACACTCAACAGGGAATCTCATATAATAATGATATACTCAGTTATGATTTCTAGAGTGAAAAACAACATATGCCAGAACACATCGATATCATTTCAGTGTTTAGTAAACATAACAAAATTATAAATATTAAACTTTAACAATAGTGACTATCCTTTTTTCTGGTATAGCAAAGTTAGGTTTGCGGTAGCGGTACATCATATTTCAAATGGAAGTAAAATATGGTGGAGAACGTCAACCATCCTTTATTTCCTTTCTGAAAACACATGGTGCACCGAAACCAAACTTTAGTGTTTGTTCGCCATGCAAACCTTTGTCGATTTTACTTTTTAATCTCAAAATATTACTCACAAAACCGATTACTGTACTAGGAAACATTAGGTTGATTTACGAAACAACGCCCATAATAATATATGGGTTTATACTAATATAGTAATATGAATGTGTTATGTTCTCCTCCAAACTCTCTCACCATCTTCAGTATAATGTTTAAATATATTTAATTGCTTTTCCACCTTAATTCATCACGAGCTTATTCTAACTACTATTATCAGTAAATTTAGTTGTAGACTAAGATTGGAATATCCAATTTATAATGTTCTCCAACACTCCCATCACCAAACGGTTTCTTCAACATTTTAGAATATCTAACCCAGTTTTATCCTCCTCAATTCAGCTACATATGAATACATATTATAACAACTACAACTACTACTATTATCAGTACACTTAGTAGATTTATAGCTGGAACGGTCTATACTAATTTATAATGCGAATATACGATACATTTTATAGGGATATCTTACCGAAAGCTTAACAATTAATTTAGTGTCTGTGAAATTCCAATTGCATTCATCTGATAAATCATCGTTTTTTGGCATTTATGGTTTTAAAAAAATCGACTTTATGACAAAAATGTAAAAGATGAAGGGTTGTTTTATATACAAGTATATTAATATTGGTGAAGAAGTATTATTCTTTATATGGCGTTCTATGTTTAAAGCATTTTTCAAAAATGAAATTTAAATATAAAAAACAGGGTTTTTTTTTCCATTGGTTTCTATAAATAGGTACCTAGCTAAGAAGATTATGGACCCCGTAACATTTAATTGTTTTGTATGACGATTTATTCAAATCCTTCCCAAGTTTTTTTTAAAAATCTATAGTAATTTTTATATTTCATCCATCTTTGTAATATCGTAATGGTTTATGATAATTTTTGGTGAAAATTAATATATTCTTCGATGGAGTAGGTCTTCTATGATAATTAACGTTGTCGTCCATTGAAAAAAAAAGATCGCGTACTAATGAGAAACGTTACCATAGTGATATCTCTGTTTACATTAATGAGAACTTGCTTGGTAAAATGATGTGAGCATGCGTAGAAGACATGTACCCGAATGCTTTACTTTATAGTTTAAAGTGCATGCGATTGCTTCAGTGTATTCGATTTGGATTTACAGAATAACGGATTTAAAATGACTGGTTTAATGTGGCCTGCTGTGCTATTTGGCTTGTCACGTGTTCGGCGAGTCGTCGTCGGTGAAGGTACGTCATTAATAATCACATTCTTCTTATTCGGAGTACATTTGATTTTTAAAATCCATTTCGTTTTAGTGGATTGTTATTCATTCGCAACGAGAATGGTTATTTACCATAAAATTAACTATAATCGATAACAATTCTGATGTAATTGAAATGCTACAGATTCTTGGCAAATACAGGCTCACTGTTCGAACCTTATTATAACACGCGGAATACTCGCGTGTCTTTTCGAGTTAACCTCAAGAGAGCATTCTGTAGTAAACTACGCATCAGGGAACGTCGCAATTGTTGCTTTAATACATCCTATAATAACCAATCGCATTAGGCCTACAAAAAAACAAAAAACAACGGGAAGAATATATCGTTGATAATTTTCTAATAACATTAGAAATAAATAAGATAATTCGTATGTTCTGAGTTGTTTTTTGTTTAAGCATGAGTACCGGCAGATGTTTCTGAAATCGATTTTAAACTCAGAAACCGGCCGCATTTACCATTCACCTACTCAATATTAATATTTGATTAGTATGTCTTATGAACACAAACGAATGTTGTTATTAATATATTTTATTATAATTCCTTTAGTAATACATAAGGTCTGTTAGGCATATCAGGGTTGTGTCTAAATGTGTTAATGTATAATTAGGATTAGTTGTATTTGTGACGATGTCGTAAGCCATTAGCATAAAGTACCATGATTAACATAAATAGTTACAGAAACCAACACAATGAATATACTGTATACCGGGTTTTTTCAATACCGAAAGCTCTGTCTACACTATCAAACATTATGTGACAACAAAATGTGATGTGCCCAAATATGGACATGATGATGTCATATCACTACTATATTTGGGCATATCACAACTAGTTTGATAGTGTAGACAGAGCTTAAGACCTATAGATACTGTACTTTTTATCTTTTATTATTAGTAACGTTATTGTGGAATTGTTTTCGAAATTACTGTAATCTACTGTAGGTGGTTTGCAGTATTTAAGGGTCGGTTCATACCATGTATTAAATTCATGATTATGATGATGATGATGATGATGACGATGACAATGATGGTTATATGATGGTTATGATGATGACGATGATGATGATGATGGTTATGATGATGATAATGAGGATGATGATGGTGATGATGGTGGTGATGATGATGATGGTTATGATGATGGTTATAATGATGGTTATGATGATGATGATGATGATGGTATGATGATGATGATGGTTATGATGATGGTTATAATGATGGTTATGATGATGATGATGATGGTATGATGATGATGATGGTTATGATGATGGTTATAATGATGGTTATGATGATGATGATGGTATGATGATGATGATGGTTATGATGATGGTATGATGATGATGATGGTTATGATGATGGTTATGATGATGATGATGGTTATGATGATGGTTATGATGATGATGATGGTTATGATGATGGTTATGATGATGATGGTTATGATGATGATGATGGTTATGATGATGGTTATGATGATGATGATGGTTATGATAATTATGATGATGACGATGATGATAGTCAATGACAACAATTACGACTGACACATGAAACCGTAATATAACAAATAGGCTGATTTTTAATCTTGATTTTAATTTTTGTTTTAACAGATGACCAATCGAATGATGTTTCAGCCAAACTCTGTTCTGAGAACAAATACGACCAAACACCAAATAACGGTGGGTTTTCTGAACCTGACACCGACATCAGTAGAGAACATTATAAATGTAAAAATGTGATAACCGAATGTCATTCTCCACCGATCACTAACGCGTCAGACTTTAGTCCGGTTGTAGGATCCGATTTAATTGATCATGAAACCGAACCGTTTGTCATGAAAACAAATCTAGAAAGCAATGATGCTGAAATAGAACGCGCCGCAGACTACAAGAAATGTTTCGCATTAATTGGCTCACCGATACAAAACATTCACGAAAGATGTTGTTTGTCTGAGGCATCTCAAATCCCGGAGGAAAAGGACAGTTTTGAACAGATTATAACGGAACACGAAGTTTGTGATCGTTCCCATGGTAACGAAAAGGAAGTTGCACTTGATGAATTAGCAATTATTGATCAAAATAAATTAAAGGATTTTGGCGTACAAAGAACAGACTTATATAAGAACGATGGAACGTCTAGTGAACTTAATTTACAAAGTGGTAGCATACGTTATGACGACGACAATGATCTAATAGAATCGTCTGAATGTAAGCCGATAGACAATAAACCAGAGTTTATTTCACAAACAGCAGATCCAGTACCTCCGCAGTTTGAAATTCCTTTTGTCGAAATCAAAGAACTGGATAAAATACGCCCTCTGCCTGTTAGAACAGAGGAGGATTTCGGTGCAGTTTCATCTACTACATCAAACAATTTGAGTGTTGTTGAACAAGACAACGCAATAGATAGCGCATGCGTTGAGTCACTTTTAGAAAATGGTTCTATTCAACAGGACTTTTCGTCCGGCGGGCAAATAGAATGTTATCCTTCTGAAGTACATGTCGGTACAACTGATATAGATTCACAAGTGGACTTTGAGTCAGAACCGCTATCAACACACGGCCCTTCTATTTGTGTCGAAGATAACGAATATATTGATGATTCGTGTAAACATGAATTAGCCTTGCCAGATCAAGCGAGTACTGAGCAAACAAGCAAACAAACTATAATCATCGAGTTGCATTTACTACGAAGGAAATCGAAAAGTATCGCCGATGCTATATCACCTACTGTAGAGGAACCTGCCAATGTAGTATCGTCAGAGAAAATCACGGAACAACCACTGCACGAGGATATAAGCGTTCTACCACAAAAATCTCTAGAACATGTAGAGGATTTAACCGTTTTGAAGAAAGACTCTGTTGATGTTGCAAAAGTTGTTGATATACCTTTGGAAAAATCTACAAACTTGAGGAATGTCGAAGCTAGTGACCGCTTACCCAATGATAGGAAGCCTAGCAACTATGAAATTTCAGGATCACTCGAAAGTGTCGCCAGTGATAAAACCAAAGAAAGTCGAAGGTTATCTGTACACGAGAAAAGAGTACTAGACTCTTTAAAAAATCTACAATTACCTGAATGGTATAAAAAATCCGACGTGCATAAACGAAAAATGAAAAATATGGCAGAAGGGAAGGTTTTACGATCGGATAGTGGAACTGTTTATGGACAAAATTCGTTTTATAGCCGACCAAAGTCTTCGTCATTTGGAAGTGACAGCGACTGTAGCAGCACAAAGTCAATAAGTACGAGGATGTCATACGAACGAAAAGCTAAGTATTATTATTCTGCGCAGCATTTAGCGATGCGGAGTAGTCCCAGCGACGAATATCGTAACAAGGCTGTGTCCTCATCGTATTTGAAAACACAAAGTAACTACGATATTCATCGTTTGGCTAGAGAAAAAGACAAAACTACGATATTGAACAGTGGACATAGTGATGATATAGCTGGACAGGAACGTTTAGAACAATCCAGAATAACGGAGAGACCACAGTCCGAGTCAGATCTCGTGAATATGGATCCGATCCCGATGAATAATTTCAAAATTCAGCGGCAGAGGTCAAATAAAGGTACTGCTACATTTTATATTACGAGTGTACATGTTGAAAACAAAGACACGAAACAAAAGGAGACTAATTGTTCAAACCCAATTCGAGGGTCATATTCCGGTGTCAACGGCGGTGCAAGACGTGAAAATAACAATGAAATTGAGAAGCAAATAGAAACAAACAATTCTGTGCATAACAATAGGGATGATTCTTACCCTGATGAAGTAAAGTATAAACATAATCCATACACATATAAGCTAGTCTATGGTACGCCACAAACTTTAAAAGAAGGAACAGCAGACGATACTAGTACGCGCCATGAAACGTCACCAGAATCAACGGAATTTTATAAGGAATCGGACCATGTTGAATATTACGCATCGATTGTAAGATGTGGTGAGGAAAAGGTGAGTGACCAATTGTCTGATAATCAGGGTAATTTATCGCCGGATATCACTAATGACAGCGCAATAAATCTCGATAATATGTCATCCGGGCAAGATTCAGAATCGTTCCGTAGTTACGAAGAGTCAGCAGCTCAATCGGACAGCCTATACGTACCGTCTATTACACACAGCGCACCACCACACGTAGAACACAAAAAGAAACACAAACCATCTGCTTTCCCATTAAACTCATTGACAAATCTTGGAAGTAGAAATGTATCATCGAGTTATGATGACGTATTGAAACAGAAATCAGATAGTCTTGTAAAAAGCGGGAAAGGTAGGACTTCTCCTCGGGATTCTGGTCTTGGATCTAAAAATTCGCCGCGATTTCCGGTTATAAACCGATCGCGCGATAACTTATTAGCTAACGGTAAAAAGAACGGACTTTCAATAAGTATAACCGACACACGCTTAGATGATTCTCATAATAATAATATTGATGAAGAGGAATTTGAAAAACGTCTCCACGAATCTGATCGAAGATCGGATTCAGAAGATAAAGAGAAAGCGGTCGTTATGGAGAATATCATAGACGGACTTCTTGGTCTAACCACGGCAAGTTTGAATAACTCTTCAAATTTTTCTTACAACGAAAGTGCACAATCGTCATCATCACTCTTACCGTCATCTGAAAGCGATTCATCTTCTGTTATGGCATCTGCCAGACGTAAACAAAATGATGCCGCCAAGAAGCAAACAGACACAACAACGGACGATAAAACACACGTCGTGCATTGTCGTAAATGTAGAACTTCGGCAAATCTCGAAGAAGCAAAGAAATCTTTTAAAAACTGCCACCATTGCTATACCTACTATTGTTCACGTGACTGTCGTATTGAACATTGGGAACAACACAAACAAAGGTGTATTTTTGCTCGCGTAAGTAGTTCGTGTAAACGTGCAATAGCTGTATGTCGTGACGACGGTTCAACGCACTATACACTTTCGAAAATTGCACGGACATGCTTCCTTTCACACGGACGAGGTTCTATTTTGATTGTATTTCCAAACGAAATAGCAGCGCGGTTGTTTTTTCATTATGGACTCCGTGCAGTTCCGTCACCTCCTTCGTACATTACAGTCAGAGAGCTTGAAAAAACTCAAGAACCAAACGAACATACACATTCCTTACTGTCTGTATGTCAAGAATATGACCCAAATACGTCATTTATTATAAATATCATCGTGAATATTGGAATGGAAATACCCAAGAAACCCGTTCCACGCCGACAAGGCACCGCAATCAAAAAATGTGCTAGGTTTTCTCTGTGTGAAACCCATGTGGCCAAGCCCAACACAAGGGCGAACGAGACAACTGGTGAAACACTGATCTTGACAATGCCGCCTGGACTACCTCCTGACGGTACGCGCGACCGAAAGTTGCGCCAAGTGTGCTTCGTCAACATACAACGTCATCTGAGGCAACGGGAGGTAAAGCTACGTCATCAGTTCCCTGCAATTTACAGTGCGTTATGCCGTTGGGTCGAATACCATGAAAGTTTTCCACCTACTACTATTTATCCGAAAGAAGGGAACACTAATCGTCCGTTTATGTGTTTGATCATGCCGGAATCAGATCCTGACGCTCTCGGTTGGGTAACGAATCCAGGATTGTTGGACGATATTGATATGGACGGAGAATTTGAATAATTTTGAAATTGAATGAAAGTTTTTAGATTAACTTGAAAAATGTTTGTTTGTACATAACACAGTTTCTGATGCATGAAACAAGGATGGAAGGAATACACTGGTTATCAATAATAACTACACTGATTGTAATGTGAACTGTACAGTACTCTAGTTTTTATTGCTTTTTGCCGTATAGTACCGTAGCAAATTGGATGAGAATGTCATCGAAACAGGCGCCTACTAAGAATGTTCATATAGGCCTTCTAGGCCTTCCATATCAGGAAAGATATATTTGAAAAGTGAACATTTTTGTGAAATAATGTGCATGGAATACATTTTGAGAATTTACAGTGAATTTTCGACATTTTAACTTTTGACTTATGCAAAGTTACGCCATTGCTATGTTATTGTGAATAGCTGGTGGTGGCCTTTTATAAAATGCCTAATAACGTCTGTGCCTTAACATTTGTGAATCTGTTTAACATTTCGCTATTTCAGTTTGAGGATTATTATCATTAGAATGGATCGGATTAGATTTAGGCCTATTTTCGGTACTGCCTAATTAGGATATCCATTCGTCACTGAAACTAAAGGAAGCTTATAACGTTCGTGCATACACCTTCATCTTTTCTACGACGCTCGTTTTCTACGATGCTCGTGTCAACGTTTGTGACACTGTGTGAGATGTTTGAATAACACTTAGCCTACAAACCAATAACATTGGTCTTTGTTAAATAATGGAGAACTCTAGAGTTAAATAATATACCACCAATATCACACGTTTTCTTAAAGTTGACAAACAATGATATATGCTAAAAGCAAATATATATATTATGTTGTCTAAAGGTTAAAATTAATCCCATTATGTTATACCGTTCTGCACGTATTTATACCAGTAGCTGTAATATTACAGATAAAAGTGTGCTATTAAACAGATAAGAGTGTCTACTTCAATTAAAAGATTATAACTAATGATGATGTTACTAAAATTAAACAGAAAACAACTGCAAAGCATTTCTTGTTTTCCCTTGAAATGTGTTTTAAAAAATAATTATTTGAGTGCATCTTTATTCCTTTATCCCTCATCATCATTATATATACGTGTCTCTTGTATTCATTTAGTAAGTCCCATACAAAAGGCACGCGAGGCTGGTAGAGAGTTGACTAATCGAAACGTTTTGGTATAATAATACACCCGTGTTTATGTTTTCTGAAATAGATTCTGTGTCGTGTGCTTCGCCTTGCCCATATTCATTGTAATGTTATACTAACATTATGTTTGTCTTATACAGTAAACACGATTAAATATTGTTATTACAACGAAATGTTCGCTGTTTTATTATAATACTGTTTAGTCGGAAAAAAACAACATATTATACTTTCAGATTTTGTGGATATAGAGGCAGAC
Source organism: Antedon mediterranea (assembly GCF_964355755.1). Classification (NCBI taxonomy): domain Eukaryota; kingdom Metazoa; phylum Echinodermata; class Crinoidea; order Comatulida; family Antedonidae; genus Antedon; species Antedon mediterranea. Next base: position 32,297,501 of record NC_092673.1, on the reverse strand, counting down.
TTTTAATGATGCTTTATGATGACGATTGGTGTGCTTTTATTTTCTTCTTTGTATTTTAAATAGCTTGTAAATTGCTGAAGAAAACAAACAAATAAAACATTCTAATTAGTTAGTTAGTTATATTACATAGCCTATGTAAATACGCGAACGTGATTGGTTGAAACTGCATCACATGACTACCGCTGCGAGGATCGTAAATCGTATATATCCTCGAGAACGATGATATTGACTGTGTAATTTTCGCGTAATAATCGTGTCCCCTGTCATTAATCATATAAATTCTCGAGTACGATGATATTGACTGTGTAATTTTCGTGTGCAACACTCGAGTTTGCCGATAAATAAACAAAAGTCATCTACTCGATCTTGAACTCGGGTGGAATTGTCACTCCATCGCAAGACGACGTTTCATCCGCTGGGCCACGGAATTTGCTTGAAGAAATTAATCTTCTAAACTATTTAAGCTATGCATACATAGCGCCCTCATTTGTTATAAGTCCACCCTAAATGTGATGAAACACCGTTTATGATTGGTCAAAACTCACGGTAGTAACCTAGTAACTAGTACGCGCTGAACATCCGGTGATTCGGCTCCTCGAAGATCGAGAAGACGACGAATTGTTTATTCGGCCTACCTGATTATAATATTATTATTAATAGGCTTATTGATGGAAATTCTTCTGTTAATTTAAACGACCTAGGCCTAAGTGAATATTTTATTGCCAAGGAATCATTAATTAGTAATTATCTGTATATTATTCTTCGCAAGGTAAGGTGTCTAGGCAGGCTTGTTTTAAATACAATACAAATACTATAAGGAGGCCTAGCTAGCCTAGCTTCACCCAACCCAGCAGACTTGTTCTTGGCTATATAATATAACAGATATTGCCTTTTATATCGGTTAAATATAAGATTTGACATCCCCTCGGGAATGATATTAAGTTCTCGGGGAATATATATTTCCCTCAGCTGGCGCTTCGGGAAATATATATTCCCTCGAACTTAATATCATTCCCTCGGGGATGTCAAATCTTATATTTAACCTCTAAGCAGTCAATATCTGTATAATATAAGCCTGTTGAATTTTGCCAGAATTTCAAAAGAATTTCAAAAGACAAATAATTGAAATAGAGCCAATTACTATGACTACCTGCGAACAATTATTGTCATCAAGAACATACGTTGAGATACCTGTCAGCAGTTAATTTAGACGGCTGTTGTGGTATTAATTTATCAGGCCTATATTGGATACGGTAATGAATCCGACGATGGATATGATATGTCTGTCAGTCAAACTACTGAGTGGTGCCCTGCGGTCAATTTCTCAGTAACGCGGTGAAATAGTAATTGTGTGACGTTGTTACATATTAGTATAAAGTAGGCCTAGGCCTACACAATATCGACGATAATGATGATTATTTCTTTAAAATACTGTACTGCGTTATAATTATTTAAAGAGTTAAAAAATTATAACTGAAACTCCTGCAAACAAAATAAATTGTGACCTTCCGATCTCATGACGCGACGTAGTTTTTTTTTACTATACGGTTTGCGCATTCGATTTGCTGAGGATCCGCAGAATTATACTGTGCGCAAATCGTTTAGACGATTAGAGGAAAATGATATTGTGTGACGTATTGATCATTACTGATTCATAGAAAACAGATATATTACAACTACACACTGTTTCTTTTAATCTGTACATAGTTAGATAGACATAGATGTTATAAAATATTAATATTCAATGCGATCTATTAACAAATATCATAAATGGAATTATTGATTTATTAAAGTAATTGTTTTGCTCTAAAATTACGTTGGGAGATAATAATATCATGGGGCATGGGAGTTACCTACACTTAAAACACTTCATATCTTACAGCTTGGTTCCCACTAGAACGTAACGCAAGGACGTAAACGCAACGCAAGCGTTTTAACCAATGGCATGCGAAGTTATAGACAGTTTGCAACCACAAGCGAATAAGCCATCGCTTGTGATTGGTCAATTCACTTGCGTTGCGTTACGTCCTTGTGTTGCGTCGCTAGTGGGAACCACGCTTAAGAAACTAAGTTTTGTAAATGTATAGGGCGTATGTTATAGGACACATGTTTACGTGTAAATCATACAGTACAGTTTTTTTCACCCCACTAATGCCAGTCGCATCCAAGAGACAGTCTTTAGCATCCAATTATGCTCGGTCCATTAATACATTAATTTAACCTGTTAAATTCTCGGTCTCAGTTCCAGATATAGACAACAATTCACACGACGTCATCCTTTTTGTGGGTGAGATATATTATAGATTGTGATGACAATGTTATGATTTGAAACCATTCGTTGTATGAATTGAACGTAATTATGACGGCAACTAGTTTACAAACATACAATACAACTTACAATAAAGTACATAAAAAACACACAATAAAACGTCAATTACACTGTAGTCCTCTAGTTTATAGGCCTACATAAAATAATTACGGATAAATGTAAATAATATTAGAGTAATAACAGCAATAGCGCAATAACCTTCAACTGAACATAGTCTATTTACAATTAGTGCTATTTCTTTTAAACTTACCTGTGTCATAGCAAAACATTACGGTATGTAATAAAAAAATGGCGAAATGCATGTTTCTTTTTGTGATAATGTCACTAGGCCTATAGCTTACTTCGCTAAAAACCACTATTTATGATATAAATTAAAACTGCTTGGTTAAAAACACAAATGGTAATTGTCACAAACAAACACATTTTTCATTATCGAATTATTCTCTATTTGTGTTAAACAAGCCATCAAATTACGTAACACGTGTTTCTAAATACGTATAAAAGCGTCCACCTCTGCCACAACGAAGCGGTGATGATTAAAGCGCCGCACATGTTTCACAGCACGTATCACTATACATTTTTAGTCGGCATAAGCCTATAGAGTAAGCACGAATGTAAGGACAGCTTTGTCCAGGCTCATCTCTACATACTGTAAAAATGAATAAAATGGAGGGATAATGGTATAGGCATACTAGAGACCCATTTTGTGGCCAGGGTTATAAGACTAAGGCAAGCATGCAGACAACTTTCATGCAGGGCGACCACGATCAAAACTAAGTGACGTCATGTGTTGAAAGTCAAAAGTTGATCATCGAAAATATAAATATAATCATAAAAAAATATAGTTTCTTGGGCTGCCTTACACAAGATTTGTTTTCCCCTCTCTAAGTTTAATCAAATTATTGTTAATTTATTATGATAAACTTACAGAAAATGAAATGTTACTTTGAGTAATAGCCGCAGTAAATGTCAGAAATGCAACATAGTCAAATGTAACACATCTTGCCCTATTGTCATATTTATTTCATAAGTATTCTGTATTATTTAAACACTTAAAATGTAATAACAAATTAAACTAACCTGATTTTGTGGCGGCTGCTACTAATAAACAGGCAGATTTGTGACAAACCATTTGTGACACTGGTTTCGAACCATTGATGCATCCATTGACTTCGACACCTTTATAGTAACATTTGACGTCTCTGTGTCGATAGCCATTCCCGCACGTCACAGAACACTGCAAGAAAAACAAGAACACAGTTGTTATAGGATAGTCTGGTTGTAGACCGAAATTAGTACAAATGTAAATATTTTGGCACATATGGCGTTTCATACGTATACTACTTGAGCTCTCAGACAAAAATCGAAACGACGACTGGTGGTCTAAACATAAAACAAGAACTATATCTTACAAAAAACGCCGCTCGACTTTTTTACGTAATGATGTTTTTTTTTATTAATATTCTATTTAATAGAAATAATTATTTATGATCAATTATTTTAGTTTAATGGTTTTATGGTTTGGTATCGTTGTTTGTAAATGTTCAGTATTGTACGAAATTGCTTACCAATCCACATTACAATGTCAACCAACACCACAAAACAAATACACACAAAAGCAGCCACTAGTAATTATATTTCAACACACATCTGAAAACTTTCCGATGTGAACCTTACTGCATAATAACACACTGTGAAATAGTAACTATATCTTACCTCTGACCATTTCGATGTAAACCACTGTCCAACCGTCCTGCTGACGCAATTGCCATTATAACAACGTGATGATCTCGATGGCATAATTCCTGAACAGTAACCTGCATTCTCTGGGTGGACAACCATCTTATTGGATTCAACAGAAGCACATATCACAGTGCGCGTGCGCGTTCCCTGTCCACATTTGGCAGAGCACTAGAAAAATGTATTTAACATTCCAACATAATTATACTGTACTATATTATAATAGAGAACCTAAATCATCCTCAATTGAAACAAATATTATTAAACAATAATAACAAAAATCTAAAGCCCTGTCTACACTATCAAACTTTATGTGACAAAAAAATGATGATGTCATATCACTACCATATTAGGGTACGTCACACGTCATGGTTTGATAGTGTGGACAGAGCTTTTAACTTACAGGTGACCAAGGTTGAGGAACCCAACGATTTGAGCAAGTCTTAGCTCCGCATAATTGACCTTCATAACGTTGCTCAATTTCTTGACAAAACTGTGACGTAACAGTCGTACCATTATAATCCCTACATTCCAGATTTCTCGTTTGTACGCCGCAAATGCCGGGACACTAATAAAATAATTAGAATACAGTTAAACCAATGTCAAACAAATGTCAAACAATTTAACAAATAATGCAATAGAGATGCAATAACATAACATGTGTAGCAACGTATGGGTGATATTTTCTCAACGTTTCGGTTACAAAGAGTGTGGCTTTAATTGTTAGTAATTCTAAGGCGTTTGAAGCGCCATGCATGAGCAATGACTGTATGATAATGACTATATAAATTGAACGATTGATTGATTTGAAAATTTACAACAAATTAGTGTTGAGCGCATTTTATGTATGCACTGTAGAATAGCTTATATTGCTCTAGTGTACACCAATCGTAATCGACGCACATGTGACATCATCAACGCCTAAAGTCCTGTCTACACTATCAAACTTTATGTGAAAAAATGTGATAAGCCCATATGCTGTATGAACATGACGATGTCATACCATATTTGGGGATGTCATACCATATTTGGGCATATCACTACCATATTTGGGCATATCACTACTATATTTGAGCATATCACTATATGGGCACATTACATTTTTGTTGTCGAACTAGTTGGATAGTGGAAAGAGCATCAGATTTTGATGAAAATATTAGGGTTTTATACGCGCGCGTAACGAATCGACCAATACAAATTGATCTTATATAACGTGTAGGCCTACCTCTTTATAAGATTCCTTACAACCAGTTTTCAGTACTGTATAACTAACTTACCAATGTCCAGTCCGATAACGCATGCCATTGGTACTTGCATCTGCCAGCGTCGCATCGTTTCTCAGCCACGGGTTTGGTGCTCTGATCACAAGCCACGTTGAATGGCCCAACACAGCTCACATCTCTGGTCTCGTATCCTTCTCCACAGCTAACATTACACTAAGATATATTTATCAATTTTTATATATAAAATAAATCGTCACTTTATATGTGTAAAACTCTGTCTACACTATCAAACTGAATCAAAATTGTGGAAAGAATTCACTTGTAATGGTGGTAATAAACCGGTTATCTTAAAGAAACAAAATAAATGTATAAAAAAACAGGTCAAAAAATACTTTTTAACACTATATGCTGATTAACAACACCTTTGTTTATTTAAGTTCTATATACTTGTTCTTATGTAAAAGGGTCCTACAAAAAAACGAAGCTACAGCTTTTTTATGCAGGATCCCTGTTCTCAGTTGTACTGTAATTATGATGTACTGTAATTGATGACTAAATAAATGTGGAATAAATAAATGAATAAATAAATGAATGTTTAAAAAAATGTGATGTGCCCATATATGGAAATGAGGATGTCGTATCACGACCATATATAAGCATATCACTACCATATTTGGGCACATCACACTTTTTTGTCACATAAAGTTTGATAGTGTAGACAGAGCTTTATTATATTATATAAAGAATTAAATATTAACAAATATTGTAAATGAAAACAAATATATTTTACAGCAGAAGTTTCATATTCAACATTTCTTCAAATCTAGGCCTATATAGGCCTAATGATCGAAATAAAATGAGTGGCCACTGTGGCCACAATCTTAATTTCTGAATTTGTCACTCAGAGAGAGTTAGTCGCTTACACTTTTCCACTCGGAGGACCGCCATGTTGGTGTACACGGCATATTCTCACAAGGTTCGGATGAATTCGGTTTAGGAATGTGAGCACATTGTCCACTGTCTACAGACGTATCCAGCCCAGGTTTGATCATTCGCCAACAATTAATAAGACGGGTTATTCGTCCTTCATCGCAAGTCTTGGAACATCCGCTCCATTTACTAACCTCCCATCTGAAACAATACAATATCTTTCAATTTTGAGAATCGGGAAGAAAAAAGGACTACAATAGAACCCCTTCTTTGGGACATTCTTATTCAGGATACTTCTATTAAAGCTTGGTTCCCACTAGGACGCAGTGAAGGGAGGAAGTGCAACGCAAGGACGTAAAGTGCAACGCCAAGAGAGCTGACCGATGAAAAGCGACAGTTCGAAAAATCCATCGCTTATGATTGGTCAAATTACTTGCGTTGCGCTTACGTCATTTTAGTGCGTCCTATTTCTCGTCAAACCAACGAGGATAAGTACAATATTGTAAATAACACTATTAACATTATTCAGGGGACACCCTTCCTATTAAGAACCTACACTTTATTGTAAGGTTTCCCTTAATAGGGTTCTTGTTAGAATGATATAAAATACAATTTTATTGGTGAAAAATATATAAATTACAACTTAGGAGATCTGCTAGGTTACCTTGCTTCACAATGTTCGTTGAGGCATTCATTAAACCCAACACTTGGTTTCATATTTATGTCACAATAATGGTCACCAACTCGTTGGCCATCTTCACTTTGGCAGTACGGACTTATCGTTGTCACACCTGTAATTCAAAATAATTCCAATGTAACATCAAATGGTTATTATGTACATTTACATGGGCTTGCAAAACATGGAAGACCAGCACTCACATACATGGATGTACTTAGAGACGGAGCAAGGAAGACCAGCACTCACATACATGGATGTACTTAGAGACGGAGCAAGGAAGACCAGCACTCACATACATGGATGTACTTAGAGACGGAGCAAAGAAGACCAGCACTCACATACATGGATGTACTTAGAGACGGAGCAAAGAAGACCAGCACTCACATACATGGATGTACTTAGAGACGGAGCAAGGAAGACCAGCACTCACATACATGGATGTACTTAGAGACGGAGCAAGGAAGACCAGCACTCACATACATGGATGTACTTAGAGACGGAGCAAGGAAGACCAGCACTCACATACATGGATGTACTTAGAGACGGAGCAAGGAAGACCAGCACTCACATACATGGATGTACTTAGAGACGGAGCAAGGAAGACCAGCACTCACATACATGGATGTACTTAGAGACGGAGCAAGGAAGACCAGCACTCACATACATGGATGTACTTAGAGACGGAGCAAGGAAGACCAGCACTCACATACATGGATGTACTTAGAGACGGAGCAAGGAAGACCAGCACTCACATACATGGATGTACTTAGAGACGGAGCAAGGAAGACCAGCACTCACATACATGGATGTACTTAGAGACGGAGCAAGGAAGACCAGCACTCACATACATGGATGTACTTAGAGACGGAGCAAGGAAGACCAGCACTCACATACATGGATGTACTTAGAGACGGAGCAAGGAAGACCAGCACTCACATACATGGATGTACTTAGAGACGGAGCAAGGAAGACCAGCACTCACATACATGGATGTACTTAGAGACGGAGCAAGGAAGACCAGCACTCACATACATGGATGTACTTAGAGACGGAGCAAGGAAGACCAGCACTCACATACATGGATGTACTTAGAGACGGAGCAAGGAAGACCAGCACTCACATACATGGATGTACTTAGAGACGGAGCAAGGAAGACCAGCACTCACATACATGGATGTAATGTACTTAGAGACGGATAATGGCAGGCCCGTAGCCAGGGGGGTTTTTTATGGTTCGGGCGAACCCCCCCCCCCCCCCCTTTACAGCGAACCCCCCTTAACCAACTGCAAACCCCCATCCCCGACATGCCCAATACCTCACCCTCATCTCCAAAAATCCTCCAAATACGTGCCCCACAGTACAAAAAGTTGTTTGTAAATTGAAAAATTCGTAAACTTGTTCGTGAACCTTCTTCTCTGTATGAGCGTCAACTAGTGATACGTGTCTGTAAATTTCTAAAAGCTGCAAATGAATTGCCGATTTTAACCTGAAAAATAAATGTTTGGTCCCTGCATGTAACATGATATTGACGCGTCTCACAGCGAGCTGGCGCACGAACGATTCGTACAAAGGACACCGCCAGACAACTGCGTACCTATAATTGTTTAGATCACTGGCAGTCAGGCAGCATGCATAAAGTATAGCCTTCCGACGTACATCAGTATTTATGTGTGACTATGAAGTATAATGTATCATAGAGGATTATAGTGAATATTAATATTTTACACTATAGTATCTATGGTATCAAGTACTGTAGTTCACATTATGGCATCCGATTATTTTTTTTCTAGACCACCAGCCGATACGTACTAAAATGTATCAATATCACCTATTTACATATTTATATTCCTCAACAAATTGCTGTAAATAAATATTATAGATAGAGCTAGCAAAAAGCATTTGCCTTCACCCAGTGTGCTTTTTTCGGGGCTGCTCCTAGATATACGTTCGCATTGAACTTGAACGCAAAACAAAATACGGAGTAAATGATCAAACAATCGGCGGTTCCGCACAGAGCACGCGCATCTAACATACGGCAACAAATAGTTATCGTCATTTAAATTATCGACGTGTTTGAGGAGGAGGAAAAAAGTACGATCTTTTTGCTCATTGGTTATATAGCATGCTGCACGAGAGTGTCTTTTCCGGCCATCTAGGGGTGTCATTTAACAAAATTCACCCCCCCCCCTTGACATGACAGATCCTGGCTACGGCCCTGAATGGTGGTATGCAGAGAGAGAGATGAACTGGCTGTCACAATGGCAGATAGAAAGTTATGGAAGAATCTAGTCATAAGTTCGGGTATGTCACGGACTAAATAAGTAGGCCTAAGTAAGTAGGTCCATGTAGAATTGCTAGGCGATGTGGAAATGGATATATGTCTCCTTACCCCGTGTACACGTTGCTGAGCAGTCACTAGCACCAGCAGTAGTCCACGTGTACGTACTTTGGATACCTCCGTTGTTTGGATGATACGTATTTTGTTGGTTAGTCCACGTGTTCCTGGCTCCATTTGGATTTACATTCATGACATCGGTAGAGGTATCTGTGCGATAATAAATAAATATAGAAGGCTTCTTTTAGGACATATTTGTTCTGGGGACATCTTTATTCCGAGGACACAGATACCCCCATTAAGGGGACACTTTTTCTCATGAAACAAACGAGAGGGAATATACGTTTTAACACTATACGGCCAATCATTATAGGCCTATATAGATACGGCTAATCATTTTAAGTGAAAACCCCTATAAATGGACACTATTTGTCCAGAAATGTTCTACTGCAATTAATTATGTATATATATATATATTTTTTGTAAATTCCCCTTTTACATTCTTTTTTTCTGTCTTTGTATTATGCTTATTTATGTATGTATAATAATGAATGTCTATGAAAAGAAAGAAAGAAAAAAAAGGTTCCTTTAAATAAATGTCTATTTAAATGGATTAGATAATCAATGAATAAGGTCTTACTCTCATAAGCCTCAGCAGTTGGTGCTGTGAAGTCCTCAACAACCGTTTCCTCAGCGCCATTAACGTCTTCAACAGCATCTGGAAAAACTCGCACAAACCATTCAGATGACATCTCTGAATCAGATTCCTCTGGTGGATATAAAACATAGCCCAGACGGAATACCTCTGGGCCTCTCTCATATTCACTTGACGTTGCAGTTTCACCACCATCTGGTGATTTGATGTCTATATTAAAAGACGTACCGATTTGTACGTTCTCTGGTGGATGCTTAGTTGCATTAATTTCACCAAGACCAACGTCAACCAGATCTTCGTGCGCATGTGTAGAAGGTATGTGGTGATGGTTTCTTTTCGAAGTAAGCTTCTTATTCTCGTCTATCTGTGTTGAATCGCTTTCGATATCAATTATGAGATCGGCGGGTCTTTCAGTCGTGTGTTCTGGTGAATCTTCAAAGACGTCGTCAAGAAATGGAATTTCAGACGTTGGCCTTATTGGTGTAGGAGAGTCGTACTGAAGATATGATGCCTTGTCTTTCAAAATATCATCTGACTTAATACCATCACGAAAGCTTCCATTGTTATTGGAATCAGTGACCAGCTCGCCTGGTTCTGTCGTCTGAACGGTGGTTGTAAACTTCGACAATATTGATGGAGAGCGTTCGGTTGGCCTAGTATATGTTTCATCTCCAATGACTGATTCGACATGAAATGCTTCTTGATTTGTGGTAGGTAAAGTAAACTTGTAGGCTATGTGGGCAGATGTATCTGCACATAAAACCTGACAGACAAAACACACAACAATCAGTTTCCTAAAGTTTTACAAAACTCTAAAAATGAAATTTTTTTGAATGACTTAACTACCAGCCTCTAAAAAAAGTTTAAACAAAAGTACAGTACCATTACGCAGATGCTAGTGTTTGTTGGTCCAGGCGCTGTTATTGTCTCCCATTCTCCATGCAGCCGTCCCAAAATCCCTCGTTGTGGTCTTCTGTAATTGACCAACGTTCCCGCTATATTAATTTGACCTGGTCGTTCTATTAACCAACCACCGTTTAAAAAATAGTCGCCTACGCCATTCTGAAGTGCTGACAACGGAATCATAGAGAAATTGATTATTTACCTAGTAAGGAAAAATGATCTAGGAACTGTTTCAACAATACTTTTTGTCATGCAGATACTTCAAACCATTCGATTCTACAGCTGTCACTAGATACATCTTAACTGACTATCGCAAGTCATTGAAATACAAGTCTAGGTGTATTAAATTATATGTTATCTCCCTCACATCACACTGTGTCTAAATATAATGTATAATAATGTATTCAATACAGACCATTACCCAATGCACCGGGAACCAGAGTGGCGTTATCAGCTTTCCTAAGCGACATTTACATTATTGGAATATATTTATAATTAGTTATATTGATATGTTTTTAATTCGATGCTCACCAAGATAATTTTTTCCTCTTTTTTCCACTATTTGAATATTTTTCGCTCCTGTTGGAATTTCAACGACTTTATTGTAACCTGAAAAAATTTAATTTATCTTTTCAAAAAAAGAACACACCTTGTAAGGATACAAAACATAATGATATTAAAACTTAAGTAATAATGAATCAACGGTTAAGTAATATTTTTTGAAACTTATGTACAAGTAATTTTAAGTATGTTTAATGCATTGTTAACTTTTTGTCTTTCTATTTTTGTTTTTTCAAAATGTGTTTCTTCTACGTCTTGATGACCCCATTGGAGATAAATCCCACATCGGGACTTTCATTTGCTATCCTGAATCTCCTTTTTTTGTCTTTTAAATTGAAATTGTATAGTTTTTATATTATATCATTGTATGTTTCTAATGAGACGAAAATAAATCAAATCAAATCAAAACTTTTTCATTTTTAAATAAAGTTACATTTAATTTAAAATTGTTCAACTTCACGTTTACAGATCCTAAGCGCCATACAAGAATAAATAATATAAAATATACTTTTGAATTTAAATCAAATATACTAATATCTTACCTACTTTAAGATTACTGGTTTGAAATTCTCCCTCAACGGATTCGCACACACTCGAATTTCCGCCACAAACTCCGCAAACATCTACCGCTTTGTCCGAGTTAAGTATACCATCGCATCCTACTTTCTGAAAATAAATAAACCTATAAATACATTTTGGATACTTTCACCATATCAGTAAACACTTAAAAAAAATGTTCTAATACACGATCTGTAAATTTCGGTACTCTCACCGTACCGGGACTCTCACCATTATCAGTAAACACTTAAAAAAAATGTTCTTAATAAATGATCCGTAAATTTCGGTACTCTAACCATCAAAAATGTCCTAATTAACGATCTCTTAAATCTGAACACTTGTGGAGTACAAGGAGTGTCAGTTATAATGTTGTTTAGGTCTTCCTTGGTATGTATGAGTAATGTGGTTTTACATCACGTTCACATGTTATCATTCACTCACAACCCAGTGTTACAATGTCACGATACTCTACTTAGTCCCACTTTATACTTCTTAACATTCTTACAGACTTAAAAATCGATGAGACATGAGGTAATACATTTTTTTCTTCCAATACCATGTTACGAATATGACGCATAAGGTTACCATTATTAAATCAAATTGAATGGTATGATAAGGAGCATGTTCTTCTAAGATAAGAGTTATAGCGCTTTAAATATTAGTGTGTACAAAGGTGTACACTATGCCAACAGTAGACCAAAGTTGACAAAGTGCAATCATAGAAATATTATAGTTCACTATAATATTTCTATGGTGCAATCAACTAGTACAAAAAATCGGGTTGTCATAATTTTCTTAAATTTGTTTCCCACTTTGGTTCAAGCGCAACGCAATTAATTTGACCAATCACAAGCTTTGGATTATCCGAATATTGGTCAGCTAACTTAAGCTTGGTTCCCACTAGGACTTAATGCAATGACGTAAGCGCAACATAAGTTATTTGACCAATCACAAGTGTTGGATTATCCGAACATTGGTCAGCTAACTTAAGCTTGGTTCCCACTAGGACTTAATGAAATGACGTAAGCGCAACGCAAGCGATGGATTATTCGAAACTGGTGCATGTCATTGTATTGGTCAACGCTTGCGTTGCGTCTACGTCCTTAAGCTTGGTTCCCACTAGAACGTAACGCTAGAACGTAACGCAAGGACGTAAACGCAACGCAAGCGTTTTAACCAATGACAAGCGAAGTTATAGACAGTTAGCAATCACAAGCGAATAAGCCATCGCTTGTGATTGGTCAATTCACTTGCGTCGCGTTACGTCCTTGTGTTGCGTCGCTAGTGGGAACCACGCTTTATGCTGCATCTATAGAGGGAACGAAGCTTTAAGCTTGGTACCCTCTAGGACTCAACGTAAGGACGTAGACGCGACGCAAGCGAGTTGACCAATGACAAGCGACATTTCGAATAATCCATCGCTTGTGATTGATCAAATCCCTTCACGTTACGTCGTTATGTTGTGTCTCTAGTGGGAACCACGCATTACGTTGCGCTTACGTCCTTGCCTCCTAGTGGGAACCAAGATTAATAAACCTGACTTTGTTATATACAGGCTGCTGCTTTCAGTGTTACACTCATTTCGTTTATAACCCTGAAATTCGGTGACACCAAAGAGTATAGGACTAGACTGTAAAGCTTGGTCCCCACTAGAGACACAAGTACGTAACGCAACGTAAGTGGTCTGACCAACCACAAGCAATAGATTATTCAAAGCGACGATCAGCGTATGCCAATAAGCTAATCGGCGTTCCGTCATTACCACAATTTCGAATTCACCATAGTAATAATCTTGATATGTAGTGAGTACCTAGTACATGCTGCGCTCTACGCAAATAGGTTTAGTCTGTCAACTTACAACACACTCTCCATTTTGACAGACACCTCTTTCGATATCTCTGTTACTACATAATTTTCCATCGTGCATGTCCGGTAACTGTACCATAAGTTTAATATTCTCCGTAGCATAGCAACGTAACGCACATGAATTCACCCCATCTGTGAATGATATAATAAAGAAACAGTGTAACTCTAACATTATAAAGAATTCAGATAGTACAAACATCTACTGCTGACTATTTAAGGTGTAACGTGATTTGATAATTAAGTGTGTTACTTACCTACTCTAGGTCTGTATGGCCTCCAATGATAATACACATTATTAAAACGAGAACATAGTTGATGCCAACCAATACCTTCTTTACCACCTGGACATTTCTAAGTTCATACAAATTTAGAATAAATCAATAAATAATAATCAATAAGCCAATCGATATATAAATATATGGAGAAATCGATAAATCAATAAATATATCAATCAATATATAAATATATGGACAAACTAGAGGGTACTCCGAGAGTACAAACCTCCGCCTACTGTAAAATTCCCCTACATAAAATGCCCCCTGAATATTTTTTTTTTTTTACATTTTTTTATATTAGTTCTAAGTGTAAATATGTTAACTGCACACTACAAAGTTGTGGATGACAGTGTGGTGTAATGGTTATTTATCCAGCCTCTCACTGTTGAGATCGCTGGTTCAAGTCCCACTGAGGGGTTTTTTTTTTTAATTATTTTTTTATTTCTTTTTGTGTGGACCTTGATCTTTGACCCTGACCCTTCAAAATTTAACCACAATTATATGATGTGTCATTGATCATTGTGGCTAAGTTTGGTGAGAATCAGATCAAAACTGTGGTCTCTAGGCAGTAAAATAGTTTTTTGTTAGTTGTGACCTTGACCTATGACCTTTCACCCTCAAATTCGAACTCGTCCGAGCTTTTTAGGCATAGATCATTGTGTCCAAATTTGGTTAGAATCGGATAAAAACTGTGGCTTCCAGGCTGTTCACAGACACACACACAAACACACACACACACACCAACATACAGAGGTGAAAACATAACCTCCTTGGCGGAGGTAATCAATCAATAAGTACGGTATCATACATCGATATATAAATATATTGCTTAATCAATCAATCAATCAATCAATCAATCAATGAGCCAATCAATATTCTCTATAAAATAAATAAATCAATCATAGGATAAATATATGAGAAAAAAATAAATAAATAATTATAGAATAATTAAATAAAACAATCAATGGATGATACGGTAGATTGTTATTAATGTTTATTTATAAATAACATGAACCATTTTATATCAAATAATCAATCCTTGAATTGTTGTAATCATCCATATTTAAATAACAGTAGGCCTACTATGAAATGATCCTATTGTATGTGAATACATTTGAACAATACCTGATAATTGCACAATTTATATTGTACGGTTTCTTCGCATTTCTTCTCTATGAGCGAATCACTATAAACAAAAATTAATCAAACATTAATAAACAGAAAACAACGTTATAGAAACTGAAAAAGCTTATCGTAAACGATATAAGCACTGAGAAACGGATTAGGCTTATATTTATTTCACAGACGAAAATGAACGAGATAGCAACCATGTTGTTATATTTTTACACATACCTGTTGTCATGACAAATATGACGCCGTTCCGATACTCCTCCACCACATTGTTGGCTACAGGTCCCCCACTCAGTCCAGGATTCAACCTATGAAATTAAAGATACGATTATTTCGTCTAATCATACTATGCACTATAATTACTGGAACCATTCCTGGACATACTTTCTACAGAGATTCATATCCTACGGGTTCTAACCGGTACCGTATCAACATTTTTAAAAGGGATGTTTTTCATACTCTCCTATTTTGTGTCCAAATATGAAAGCATAGTTCATACACCCCCAAATTTCCCCAGTTGTAATGCTGAATGTTTTACGACGTGAGGAGGATCCCATATGTAGGCGTAGCTAATGATTTGTCATGCAGTTGCTTTTTTGTTGTTTTTGTTTAGGGGTTGATATTTGACAAGTTCTTTTACTTCTTTTTCCGATCCCAGAAACAGTTCTTATTTAATGTTACCATTTAAAGTTATTGTGAATGTATGCTGCTTTTATTTCTTGAACTGTTTCTAAATAAATGTTGTTGTTGTTGTTGTGTGCGTAAGTCCTTCTCATAATTCGATTACTTATTTCCAACTTTGCAGGCGTGACTGGAAGACCACTATCCAAGGTTTTACACTAAAAGCAGGGCTATCTATCGTTCTGGCCATTAACACACATTCAGAGATGACAGGTATAAATATCACAAAGTTTCCGGCATCGAATGCCAATAGGAAGAGGACTTTCCGGTCAAATTTTGAAAGTGCGTACAGATTGCATATTTTAATTGAATATATCAGCGCTCTATGGTCTATTATAGGCTGTGGCCAACATGGAGAGAGGTTGCAAAAACCAAAATTCACATTTTATTACCGTATTAAATTACAGGAATAGAAAACACTTATATTGTTTGAAGGTTTGCATGGCGAAATCAAAATGTTTGTAAACCACGTATGTATGAGTTCGACGTTTCGGTTAATACTTTGATCGTTCTCAGGAGCGAGGATGGAAAGAAAACAATTGCTTTTAATTTTGTCCAAGAAAGACAGTAGAATATAGAGATACTTAACATAAAATGGAACCTCGTCTATTAAGGGGACACAATCGTGAACCGAACGAGAGGGGAAAACAATACGGCCAACCCATAGGCAGTTCGGGCAACCTCCTCGTACCGTAGGCCTATACGTGGGCAGTCTATTAAGGGGACACAATCGTGAACCGAACGAGAGGGAAAAACAATACGGCCAACCCATAGGCAGTTCGGTCAACCTCCCCGTACCGTAGGCCTATACGTGGGCAGTCTATTAAGGGGACACAATCGTGAACCGAACGAGAGGGAAAAACAATACGGCCAACCCATAGGCAGTTTGGGCAACTTCCCCGTACCGTAGGCCTATACGTGGGCAGTCTATTAAGGGGACACAATCGTGAACCGAACGAGAGGGAAAAACAATACGGCCAACCCATAGGCAGTTTGGGCAACCTCCCCGTACCGTAGGCCTATACGTGGGCAGTCTAACGGGACACTCCTATAAATATGTTCCATTAATAAGGGTTTTAGTGTATTTTGAATTGAATGACAACATTGGAATTTACCTGAGACGAACGAAAGCGTATTATGTAAATATAATGGGAATACCAGGTACATCTAAAACTTTTATTTTTACATAAATGCCACTGTAAATTCCATAACAATAATATTTTATATCAAAGACACTTAAACATCTGTCTAACCCGAAGCGAAGCGAAACAAACGCTTTTATTAATCGTACGATATTAATGCACAGTTGTCAAAAGAAATACTGTATATGCACAAAAGCCTTTGAAACCACTAGATAAGTCAAAATGACACTTTTATACAAAGATCCATTCGGTCGAATTAGCAACAATCCATGGCAAGTCGTTTTAATACGTCATAAACAGACACAGTTGTTCTATATTTTCTAACACACGGACTAATTTCCTCATTCATCAACAAGTACCCTTCCCAAGATCTGAGATTGCATTGGGTAGATTGCAGTCTGTGTGATCCGACAAAGTCTACAGACAATTCCCATCGCAGGCTCAGGGAAAAACAAAGAATCTGTGTAAATTTGAAAATATGAATTACATGCCTAATTTGACAGTCTGCTATTTATGACCTCTGAGGATCACTCTACACACCTTTGAAAGGTCCCAGTTGAATCAAAATACAAAATGACATGAAGGGGAACATTATACGTTATCAGAACCGGATCTGGTACAAATTTGTTAGGTTATGGTTTGAAGAGGAGGAACAAGGGTACCTGGTACGTCTCAAACAACAGGTTGCCTGTGCATCGTCAATAAAAATGTAACTACGATAAACTAATTCCACGAAATTGACACACCTGATAGGCCTATCACTTTCAAATCTCCTAGCAAAACTCCAAAGTTTGCACATGGGGCGTCAACACTGATGTTTTGCACTGTGCGCCCCACCCACAACATAATTGTACAGTAGTTTTAAAAAGTCAATTACATATAAAAAAAAGATTAAAGATAAGATCGATTTAAAGATAAATTTTTCATAAAAAATGTATCTACCCCACTCAACATTTTTAGAATTAGATGATTGATGTACCGTAAGAGGGGTAGAAAAGGTGCGGTAGGCCTACAATATAGAGCTAAATGTTTGAACATGGATTCAGAAAGTTCACAAACTGGTAGGGGTGTGGTTTGGAAGATACAAACGAAATATGAATAAATAAAATAAAATAAATATACGTATAATAAATAATACGTATATTAAAGATATGAAGTAAATTTTTAAAAACTTTCAGAATTATTTAACACATTTTTGTAAAAGTAATCGATTTTCGAAGTTTCCCCTAAAAATCCGCCACTTTCACATACTTATATAATTTATTATTATATAATTTTGAAAAGAAAACGGATAGATGGAAATATCTTTGCACACTACTTCTACTACACCCAAATGTTGTCAACTGGTGAAGACACGCGAAGTTGTATTTTGAAGTTGTTTTTCTATATTTAATCTTTTTGTTTTTAAACCTCTATTGAAAATAATTATATTTTCTGTTACTCACCTTCGATGAAATTGATGGCAACAACGGGCTTGAGCAAACTTCGTATAACATAACCGATAGAATGGTTAAACCTATAAACATGCATAGAGAGAGCTTTCCTCTTGCCATCATTGTCTCTTTTCTTGCTACTGGCTCCCTTGGTGATATCACCAAAAGAAAGGGACGAAAAATGCTGTTCCTTCCTTTTCCTAAGCCAGCTTTGAAAAATTGTAAATACTTCAACCGACCTATGGGAAACCAAATAATTCATCAATAAAGACGAAAGTTTATAACTTAGACTGTACCATTTTTTAGTAGGGATCATTATTACATATTACATACGTGGTACAGACATACACTTAGTAACAAATTGATGTTCTTATAAAGTATTTTGTTGTATAATTCAGTACATGTCGTACCTTGGTTGACACTCTCTTGTCAAACACAAAAATCAATCGACACCACCACAAGTTGATCGTAATTGGTGTCTAAAAGGAAAACTGAAAGAAAATTGTACGATGAAAGAGAATTAACAAGTGTAGCTCCGAAGTAGCTCCACACTCATACAGCAGAATGAAAAAAAAAAACAAGAATCTCTACGGAACTATTTTCCCACAGACCGTCAACCACGAAGGAAATAAAAATAAACCACACGACCGACTGTGAACATATGATTTGTCAATGGTGGGATTTTTTGTATGCTCCGGTATTTAATTTATAGGCCTGTCTATTATATTCATCAAAATACAAACGTACTAATCTAAAGCTCTGTCTACACTATCAAACTATCCATATATGGACATGATGATGTCATATCACTACCATATTGGGCATAGCACTACCATATTTGGGCACATCACACTTTTTTGTCAAACAAGTTTGATAATGTAGTAGTGCACCACGAAACAATCAAATTTGTTTTGCCGAAATTCGTTTGATAATAACTAGCCGCTACTCGATACTGTATCCAGTATCATAGGTCAATTCAGTGATGCAACATCACATGTGTGTAACACCCTAACCAAACATTCCATGATACACACATCACATGTGATACTGTAATACGCAATTTGCCCATGATACTGGCAGTCATTGTCATATGTGGAGATACAGCACCGAGATTCATGTGTACTAATTTAAAATGTCACCTTATCCAAAATAATTATTCAATTTAAAACTTCAGGTTGTAAAAACAAATTATGTTTCCCAAACTCGTACACCAAGTTTACCCAATCGAGTTGAAGGCCGGGCCATTTGGAATCCTAATTTCCGAGTATCGATTGTTCCATTCATATCAAGACAACTTGTTAATTGTTGCTAACTGGCCCAAATATAAATATAATAATAAAACATGTTTATGACAATTGTAATCGTTTTATTATATTAGAATTAAATCAAATTTTGCTTTCTTGGAAAAAAAAAACACTTCAGCAATAACGCAGTTAAGTTGTAAATTTGACAATAATTTAATTTGTATGACAAATTGTATTAGTTTGTCAGACGTAAAGTTCAAGATCACGTGCATCATATTTTCGCCTTTTGAACACCCCTAGATAATTTACAGGAATGCTCTATGTCTGGTAAGGTAATAGTGATACTTTTATAGTGTAACATACCTCATGTAAATTTAAAAACAAGAATTAAAACATTTCAGAAATGTTTAGCAATTTGATGAATAGCTAAAGTAAAAACCTTCAGAAAATGTAAAGAACATTATAGGCCCACAAATACAAAAACTATACACGGTGTTCTTCTTTTCTTTTCTTCTTTTACCAATGATTGTTCGTATTATTATAGAGATTTAGGCCTACCTATCGCATTACTGTTACACTAACACTGATGGTCGAGAGTAGACAAGGATACATAAAGAATAAAACTGCACAATCATTTTAAAAGCTAATATCATGAAAGTCTGATACAGAGAAAAAAAATCATAGTTGTAAACAATTGAAAGTTATACCTTTTTGTTTATTTTCCAAGCGTGCCGTATAGTGCATTGATTCTCAGCACAAGTTTATAACATATAGGCCTATAACATCTTAAATTGTCGGCTTGAACTTCGGGTAGTACGGTCTGATTGACAAGACGGGACCTTCAAACCAAAAGGAAATTCAGAATATTGTACAGTACATTCGTTTGAACAAACCCAATTTCATACCACAGACATTACTTCATTACATGCCTGTTGTATGTGTTAACTTAGGCCTAGATGTGTTGTTTTCACACGGGTATAGTGCATAAAAAAGTGATTTCTAGACATCTCGGTATGCGTACGGATACTTAAGCTTGCAAGGAAGGTTTACCAAAAGTTTATTATTCATATCACTCAACATAATAAAACAGAAAATACACATCAAATATTGTTAGTATTTCATGCACATAGGCCTATAGATGTCTATAGGCCTAGGCCTATTAATTACAGCTAATTATGGGAACTTTGACGTTTCTCAAACTATATGCACATAATGGAGAAAAAAAAACTCGTATATGCCCTATACGTAGACCTACTACTGAATGTATGTCTGCACTATCAAACTAGTTTGACAAAAAGTGTGATGTGCCCAAATATGGTAGTGATATGCCCAAATATGGTAGTGACATAATTTCATCGTGTCTATGGGCACATCACATTTTGTTGTCACATAAAGTTTGTAGACAGAGCTTAATTAATATCTCAGAGTAACAATTTCAACACCTAAATAAATACTACGCTCGATCATAGTCCCACTTCCAAGCCATTCAATTTGTACAATAAGCTTTTATGATCATTTGCACCTCAACTCAAGTACACTCAAAAGTAAGCCTATCCTATAAAAAAAACAAAAGTGAATCCACGTGTATAAAAAATATAACAATACATATACCTACCGTAATGAATTCAGGATATAAATTTAAACCATGGATGAAAAAAACAACAAAACAGCAAAATAAAAACGCACGCCCGTGGATCTAACTTAATCAACTTTCGCTCTCTTGAGAAAAATCAAAGATTTTTTAAGCCGGAAAACTATAAAAACGATGTATAAAATTGTATGCAAAACTGGTTACTGTTTTGAAAGTAAAGGTACCTTAGTATGATCTCTACGAAACCTTGTACCGACGTTGAGTAGTGCAACTCCCTTTTGGCTCCGCGTACCTTGGTGATAGAATGTAACTTCCGTAAATATCCGGCGCTATTTAAGTGACAACGATACTATGAGATTATCTTCCTATCTTACTATTCAGTATTGTCTTTAAGGACACTGCAAAAGCAAATTGTGGACGTATGACTCATGACTTTTGCTGAGTATGGCGGGCCGAACTATCACCCTAAAAGATAGTAGGGCCTAACGATAAAATAGAATGCTATACATCTAGGCCTACTTACAACTTATTTTATAAATGCTTATCTAAATCTAATCTACATTCAAAATTAATTCTTATTGCTGAATATAACGGGCCAAACTATCACCCTAAAAGATAGTAACGATAAAATGGAAGGCCTACTTACAACTGATCTTACAGAAGCTTATTTATATAGGCCTATATATTCAAAATTATTTCTTATTGGTGAATATGGCGAGCCAAACTATCACCCTAAAATATAGTAACGATAAAATGGAAGGCTACACTAGGCCTACTTACAACTTATCTTATAAAAGCTTACTTATATCTAGGCCTAATCTATATTCAAAAATATTTCTTATTGCCGAATATGGCGGGCCGAACTATCACCCTAAAATATAGTAACGATAAAATGGAAGGCTATAACAGAAGATAAACTTATACTACTATATCTAGTAAAATCTATATTCAAAATTTACCACATGATTGTCATCGCTGTAGGCCTATATTTACAATATGAAAACTGTATCTCAATTACTACTTTAATTGCATCTATTTATTGAATAATATTATTATTTGTTATGATATGGACTTTGTTCTGAAATAAAAGTGAATTGAATTGAATTGAATAAGCATTTGCGTAATACAGCACCTCATGTGATTAAAAATGTTCATGGTTTTTGATATTCATAAATTATTAATTCTTTTCGCGAAAAGAATTAATAATTCAGCATCTCATGCGTTTTTCACATGTATTATTAAAGAAAGGTTGGGTCTATGATACAGGCATTGCATGTGTTTCACATGTGATGCTGTATCATAGACCCAACCTTTCTTTGCCTATGAAACTGGACGAATTTAGATACAGAATGTATTCAAAAACAATTGTTTAGGTCTATGTAATCAAATAATTTCGCAAATGATGTGAAAGTGACCTTGAAAACGTTTAACCTGAACTTTATACAATTAGAACAAGGATATTTTTTTATTTTAATAATAAACATTTGTTTTGGTTGTAATTATATTGTGGTCATAATTATAATTATTTTTCAAACACAGGAAACATACATTGGCCAAAGAGTAGACAAAAGTCAAACAATGTGAAAGTTATTAAAATTAAAGCTACATTATTGTAGGATTTCGCTATACCGGTTGTCAATAAATTGTCAGTACTGTATTTATTTTCTTTTTTTCACACACTCACTATCCGGTGTAATATTTATTTATACACGATCCATTCATTGTCTCATTTTTCTTACGGAACAATGCGAGTTTTATTCCCATTGACAAAGCAAATTTTTCCAAAATAAACAGAATGTCGTCATACTGGCGATTTTGCTTACAAAAACAAAACAAAAACGAAGCGAAACCGATAAAAGGTGAAAGTTTAATTTCTTCGTAACGCTTAAAAAATTGCGGCGCGGCGTGTATTATTTTTGAACGGTACCAGTAATGTTATTTACAAAAAGAAGAAAACGAAGCGAAACAGATTATATATCGTAACGCTCAAGAAAAGGAGTGCGGCGCGGCGTCATTATGTGCGGCGCGGCGTCTATATATTTTAAATGATTCAATGCGCACTAAATGGTACTGGCTATTTAATTTAATAAAAACGAAGCAAACCCGAAGCAAACCCGAGTTCGAGTTTAATTTCTTCGTAATCTTCTCGAACCTAAAAAAAAAAAAAAACGCCAATCTGTTTCAAATATTTTATTTCAAAAAACCAGCATGCTATACATCATGTAATATAATTCTTCAACAGCAATATAAGACATTATGGAAATGCACATGTTGTGTCGGGCACAATCAATTAGAATGTTGGAAAGTTGTGGTTGCAGCTCCTTTTATAGTGCATGAAACATTAATTTTGTGTTGCTCATCAACAACCGAAGTGAATTAAACGTGTATTGCCCATGGACACAACATGGATAGCATCAACAATGTCTATCCCATAGCCGTAGCCAGTATTTTTACAGAACAGGGTTGACTGTAAATGCAATCAGGCATCAAAGATTACTAAAAGCAACTAATGTTTTAGGCCTAGTCTAATAGTAGATGGCATGTACCTGTTGGCTATATACTGTCAGCAGTAGGCCTAAAATGATTAGAACTTCCGCTGGTCTTTAGTTTGAAAGGGGCACTTCAGGAAAAAGGAGGTTTGTTGAAGCCCTGCGAACCCACTGGTTTTTAAGATCATAGAATCTAGCTGCAATATACTGACTAAAGTTAAAGGCCAGGTGCGGGCAAAAAAATTCTATTGATCATACATTCGAATAATTATCGATCTATAGTTTCCCCTATGTTTCATAATTTTTGGGATTTTATTTGTGTTACACGAGCTTGTTGAAAATAAGCACTTTCTTATCAGTGGGGGGATAGTTCAAATTACACAGTAAAATCTCTATTCTTTTGTATACAAATTTTGTAAATAGAGAGGCATTTTAAAAAGCTACGAAAAATAAACAGTGTGGTAAAAAATTTTTTCAGATGACTAAGTATAGGTAATATAACTTGAATATTACATTTCTGGAATTTTTATTCAACTTCAAATTTTTATTTTCATGCTATAGCAAAAATTATCCACCGCATATCCACCATCTTTTTCACCTTCTAGGGAGTCACAAGACATGTTATTACATTAGGTTAACTACCTAACTACTGAAAAAAGGTCTTCCTGGTTTTTATGGAAGAATTTTGCAAAATTTTGTATTTGGCCATATTAAGGGAAATTCATGTTTTTTCGTCTTGATTTCTGTTACAAATATTTGATTTATGTACAATTAACCAAACATTATATTTAAAATTCATGCCTGTACCTGAGCTTTAAAACAAAGAGGTTAAAAAAAAACATCAAAAGCATCGCAAGTATATTTGTGGAACTGAATCATTCAGGCTGCAGGTTAAGTATTCTGGAAATCAGTGCATGTTGTTTTACAGTATACAACTCTTTCAATTACCCCAAAACTTGAAGACATAACTAGGATTATATTTAGCAACGTTAAAGCTCTGTCTTCACTATCAGTTTATTAGTTTGACAAAAAAAGTGTGATGTGCCCAAATATGGTTGTGATATTACATCGTCATGTCCATATATGGACACATTTTGTTGTCACATCAAGTTTGATAGTGTAGACAGAGCTTAATAAACACACCTAAAGGTAAAAACATAAATGTAGCAAGGCTAAGAACTGAGTGCCTAAAAAGTAAGAGTTGTTGGCAATACCTTAACTGTAGGAAAATGCATTCAACATTTTTTAGAATTACAGTGAAAAAGATACTGTAGGACAACTACAAATCAAGTCCAGCCCTACAGCACAGCTCGCCCCCCTCCCCGCCAACCTTTATTTTAAAATACTGGATCTACCAGGCACTTAGAGGGTTTAAAGTGGAAATGGTGACAGAGTGGATGGCCAGAGAAAAGATTTTGATTATCTGGAAGGTATTCAGGCTGTACAAGACTTCACCCACACCCTCACAGGTCTAACATCAACTCTTGTGTATCTAAGGTACAGTATCTCAATATCATATATTTCTAAAGATTGACTTTTTTTTATTAATTACATATTTTTGTTGAACCCCTCATGTTTCTGGGGGTTGCAATTCTTGATGACCACCTGGAATCACCTGTGCATTCATTAGTTGCTGGTCAGCCTGTTGACCAGCTGCAGCTTGCATTTCCAGCCATTCCTGTTGTGCTATCAGAGCTTGTTGTCGTCGTGCCTAAAGAACACAATTAAATGGTTGAACATGATCAATCATATTACAGTTCTAGAATAGGAAAAGTAATGGGACTACAGATAAACTGTGCACAACCTTATTTGAGTGTAATAATTTAAAAGTGTGGAACACAAAATTTAAAAAAATGCATGATATACAACCATACACACCTCTTCAAAGAGAGCTTCTTGTTGGCGTAATAACTCCTCTTCTGGTATTCCTAAATTTTCCAAACGATGACTTTTTTTGCGTCGTCTAACGGCTTCTGTCTTACATTCTTGTAAGACAGACCTACAGTCATCCAGGTAAGCAGCATAGCCTAGTCTTTCTAGTGCTGTGAACAAAAGAACAATTATTATTATTCAATTGAATTAGGAGCTTAAATAATTTTGGGAATTCAAATAAGAAAGTGTTCCTTTAATAGGGTGTCTCAAAATAGGGGTGTGATGACCCTAAATTAGTAAAGTAGGAATGCGACATCCCTAAACAGGGGTGTGTCATCTCTAAATAGGGACGTGACTTCCCTAAATAGTGGTGTGAAGTCCTGAAATAAGGGTGTAACATCTTTAAATAGGGGTGTGACGTCCCTAAATAGGAGTCTGGCGTCCCTAGATAGGGGTGTGACATCCTTAAATAAGGGTGTGACATCCATAAATAGCGTTGTGGCTTCTCTAAAATAGAGGTTATGGCATCTATAAGTAGTGGTGTGGCGTCCCTAAATAGGGGTGTGGCATCCCTAAATAGGGGTGTGGCGTCCCTAAATAGGGGTGTGTAAAGTTCCAAAGGGAGTGGTTTTGTGGTTATTATGCTCAACTAACAATCCAAAGGTCCTGAGTTCAAATCCTGTCATGTGTCATGATTCCCAAGGGCATTTTGTGTATGTTTTTGTTATGTAAAAAGGATTGCTAACTTTAAGCTTTGTCTACACTATCAAACTTTATGTACCAAAAAAATGTGATGTGCCCATAATTATAGACATGATGATGATGTCATATCACTACCATATTTGGGCACATCACACTTTTTTTTACAAACTAGTGTAGACAGAGCTTTGGCAATTTTCTTTAAAAAACACACACCCCAATCAGTTCAATGTAATATTTGTATAGTTACACCCAATAATACACTATTTTTACCTGATAACACATGGTCTGGAGATATCGTCTTCTTTGTTTGTTTATTACACACCTCATTAGCCTCCGACGCAATCAGGTGGATGAACTCCGTACAGCAGTTTAGGATCAGTTCACGAGCATCATTTGCGACACGAGTATGTGGTAACAGTTCTTTGATCATTTTATTTAAAGCTGCGCGTGGTACTGTCAACTCTTCATCGGGTTGTTGACCTTGATTAGCTTCCGCCATCTTGGAATGTAAGGATGTATTTTTGAAAGTTTGTGTCAGGATCTATTGAAGATCATCTCAACAGGAATTATCGGATCCAAATTCATACAACGTGATCATCTAAAGTGATATACAGTCAGTAGATAGTCTGTCCAGAGGGTCGGTGCGAAAAAGAGCAGTTTTACTTTTTGTCAGGAGGGGGGAAATTTCTCTAAATTAAGAGTTAGAGGACCTACTATTATATAGTCTAAGATAAGAATGAATTACTATTTTATAATAGATCAGTTGTGCGTTGAATTCCATTCGCCACTTAAGCTAGGCCTGGCCTTTGCGTTCAACCTCATTACACTCCTACTCTGGTTACCCACCTCTCTTGTTGGTGATGGTTAAAAAAAAGGTTAGCAGCCTAGGCCTAGCTAGGCTGGATTAGGCCAAGTTGAGCCGCCGACAAGTTGAGCCGCCGCCAGAAAAACGTTATTTTCTATGGAACGCGAAATGCTAACTTTCGCCGGTGCTCTTTCAATTTATGTTAGGGATACCGGCGCCGATAATGATGTACATTCAAACGTTTATATATCATGGTTTTTAGTATATATATTATTAAATATTATAATTAAAGAAATAATTATGAAAATCTGGCTTGTAGATTCCAAAATATAAAACATCACCGAAAGTGATCGTTTTTAGCCAAAAATGACGACGTAAACATGTTGCCCCTCACTCAGTCGGCAGTTGTATGAACTACCCTAGGCCTACTCCATTTTTCGGTAAAATAATTACATAAAATCACGTTTTTTAGTAAAATATTTTGTGTATTAACATTTTAAAATTCAATAAAATATGATATTAAAAGATTAGTAAATAAAAAATAATATTTATTTAACCTCATTCGAAAAATGTTAATACTCTATTAATTAGTAGTAGTACGTGAGGCCTACACGCGAGAAAAATTATGAGTGCACTGAATTTTTTCCTCGAAAGATTAAAAACAATTAAATTATTAAATATTACTACTTTCCTTTGCTGTGTTAATTGTAATAGGCCTATGTAATTATATATTATTTATTTTCATGACACAATAAACCGAGACCATGGACTTTTATGTACTAGGACACCATCCTAATCACTACGCGAAATGTCGTAAAAGACGCATGCACTGGGCGTTTCATAGAAATCACCGGCGGCTCAACTTGTCGGCGGCCCAACCGGTCATATCCCGCTAGGCTAGCTAACTAAGGGAGGCAGGCCTAGCCTAATCTAGACTATGTATGCCTAGGCCTAGTTTAATATTGCATTGATAAATAGTTAGAAACTAACATTTTCTTACCTATTACCAGAATTTAATGATGACGTGTAACTACTGTATATATTTAGTATTCAATAATAAAACGAGAAGAACTTTTAAGTCTTCTCAGCAGCAGGGTTTAAAAAATTTGTTTCCCATTTATACTTTTAAAGCAATACCCGGTAGATGGCGCCCTCTCATAATAATACCAAAGATAGTGTAGTAGGAAGATGTTAAAGACCCCTTCCCTGCAATTTTGGACGTTTTTTGGAAAATTATACATATATATCACTTTAAAAACATTAAACCATGTCATTTCTTGTCTTAAATGTACGTTTTATGGTAAATTATGATAAAAAGTGAGAAACAATGCACTACCTAAGTAGCTCGTGGCGATCGACCTCTCGTGGACGGTCTTAGGCCTAGCCTAGCTAGGCTTAATTTTGTAGGCCTAGCTGGTAAACATCGGTAACGTACGAACATCGTACGCGAGCTATATACCTAGCCTGACGTTGTATAGTTGCTGCATTAATTGTCTTTCTATTTTTGCCAGACTCCGTTGATACAAATTGGGGAAAACCCGGTATTTTCGCTGAAAAGTTAGGAGTCTTCCATTTGTTTTGGCCTCACGATCGATCGAAAAGTGGGCGAATTACAGGTGAAAAACAAAAATATCAATCCGCGCGCAATGCATTTTGGGATTTATAGCGGGCCGCTATAATTATTAAAATCGACTTATTTTTCACATTTTTAACCATTTAAAGACGAAAAAAGTTATCGCAATAGGACCATATAGTATTATTTTTACATTAAATATAGTTTGTGATCTTAAATTAGATCTAAAAAACGTAGGGAATGGGGCTTTAAGCTCTGTCTACACATGGATTAAAGAATAGAAGGATATGCATCGACGTGAGATCAAGGGTTCCTTGACTCTCGCCGACAGAGCGCGGACCGCCCACAATGTTACAGTTTAATTACATCGATAATTAAGGAGATTTATGAAGAAACCACTGCTTAGCCATATATTAAAAACACGATTGTTCTATGTGTGGACACCGGACACGCTAACAACATACATGGTCAAATGCATAATTTAATATTCTATAGATTAACGCAATTTTTAATGACAGAAGATGGCAGGCAAATAATGATAATTCAAATATAAAAATTGCATATTTTATTAATATTACCAACTACTTAAAATTACCAGTCGTAAGAAAGTGAACTTTTCGTAGTCCGATTGTTATGAAACTAAAACAGAATTGTTCAGCAATACATTTTTGTTGACAATTAATCATCGACGCAGACATGTCAATAGAACATTCAGACTGCGCATACGATTTCTACATGGTTACGTTTTGGTCTAAAAAAATGTAACAGTTGATTCGCAGCATTCTACAGAATCTCCCTACTACTCCAATCCAGGAGTTCTTCTACGCATGTGTAATACGTAGGCTAGCTAGGCCTAGGCTAGAGAGTATATAGATAGGCGGCCTGGCTAGGCCGCGCCTAGCTAGTAACAAAACTATAATGTGTAAATTAAAGCCCCCTTCCCACGTTTTTTAGATCTAATTTAAGATCACAAATTATATTTAATGTAAAAATAATACTATATGGTCATATTGCGATAACTTTTTTCGTCTTTAAACGGTTACAAATGTGAAAAATAAGTAGATTCTAATAATTATAGCGGCCCGCTATAAATCCCAAAATGCATTGCGCGTGGATTGATATTTTTGTTTTTCACCTGTAATTCGCCCACTTTTCGATCGATCGTGAGGCCAAAACAAATGGAAGACTCCTAACTTTTCAGCGAAAATACCGGGTTTTCCCCAATTTGTATCAACGGAGTCTGGCAAAAATAGAAAGACAATTAATGCAGCAACTATACAACTTCAGGCTAGGTATATAGCTAGCGTACGATGTTCGTACGTTACCGATGTTTACCAGCTAGGCCTACAAAACTAAGCCTAGCTAGGCTAGGCCTAAGACCGTCCATGAGAGGTCGATCGCCGCGAGCTACTTAGGTAGTGCATTGTTTCTCACTTTTTATCATAATTTACCATAAAACGTACATTTAAGACAAGGAATGACATGGTTTAATGTTTTTAAAGTGATATATATGTATTATTTTGCAAAAAACGTCCAAAATTGCAGGGAAGGGGTCTTTAAGTTATTATTTTTATACCATGATGTTATATATTACATTGATTATGGGACCTTAAGTACGAAAATCTAATAGAAAGAGATAACATTATAGATTTTATTGAATCATTGAATGAGTTTTTAACTAAAGCTCTGTCTACACCATCAAACTTTATGTGACAAAAAAATGTAATGTGCCCATATATGGACATGGTGATGTCATATCACTACCATATTTGTGTACATCACACTATATTTTGTGTAGTGTAGACAGAGCTTAAGATGTACAGTAATACAGTACATGATATTTATTAACAAATCAAGATATATACTTTTAGAGACTATGTATATGTTAAGGAAATGTTTACTTTAAGTTACAAACCAATGTATAAAATATTGTAATTTTTGTGTGTAGTATTGCATTGTTGTATTGAGCTGCACTAAATAAATCAATGGCTAATAATAATAATATTTATTTGTGTATAAGCATATTTCAATAACTATTTCCATAATTACATAGTTAAGCACTAACATCGTGTAAGTAAAATAATGTTGGTTGTTAATGGAGTTATACCTCCATGGTTGGTTGAATAAGAGATGTATATTATCTATATACTGTATGTCTCTGGTTGGTTGTATGGTATATTGCTACATCTTGTTGAGTGGTTTTAAACCGAGTACTTTCATACCGGTACTAAGAATGTCCTGAGAATGGTTGAAGAGGAGCAACCTAGCCTGTAAAAGAAAATTATAGAAAAATCATGTTTATGGAAACAATGATCACGAAGTCTTTAATTTCAAAATCGTAAATATTTATTTAGGTTATTTCATAATAGAAAACATATGCTGCTGTAACACAGTGTTTGCACTGTATTGTCCCTACCTCTGCAAGGTCTGTGGGAGTTCCTTCAACTCGTAATACTTTGTAAGCTATTGAGATCAGGCGGCTGAAACATTGAACAGAAAAAGGAAAATTCACATTTGAGTCATCAAAAAGGGTAAGTAACAAAACAAACGTCTAAAGATAAATCAAATTTAATCAAATTGTAATTGGCAACTTACCAAAGCTTAAAAAGGTAATTAACAATACGACATGCTTCCTTTTCAGTGTATGCAGTTTGGATTGCTCCCTCAAACAGGGCAAGATGATGTACAAGTTGAATAGCCTCTTCTTCCAGGAGTAAATTAGTATCAGCATCTAGATTTAAAGACACACCACTCTTTCTACAAATACTAAAGTAAGATATTGTAAATCAAAACGAACATTTGTAAAAAATACACAGTAGAAATGAAATGATAAATTTGTTTAGAACCTCTTTGATTTTGTGTTAGAAGGTCTGATCATGTGACATACCTACTGATCATTAGACATAGTTACTGATCATGAGACATACATACTGATCATGAGACATAGTTACTGATCATGAGACATAGTTACTGATCATGTGACATACATACTGATCATGAGACATACATACTGATCATGAGACATATTTACTGATCATGAGACATACATACTGATCATGAGACATAGTTACTGATCATGAGACATACATACTGATCATGAGACATAGTTACTGATCATGAGACATACATACTGATCATGTGACATAGTTACTGATCATGAGACATACATACTGATCATGAGACATAGTTACTGATCATGAGACATACATACTGATCATGTGAAATACCTACACTGATCATGTGACATACCTATTGATCATCATGTGACATACCTGCTTAGTCTTGCGCGAGTATAGTGCAGAAACACCAGTGCTTGTAATGCTCTATCCCATTCAAACCTACATGCCTACTGATCATGTGACATACCTGCTTAGTCTAGCGTGAGTATACTGCAGAAACACACCAGTGTTTCCATTGTCTTGTAAGGCTCTATCCCATTCAAACCTGTAATCTGACGTCAATTTAAATTTAAAATCTTGAACTATAATAGCAGAAACGCCGAGTGTTTCAGCAACGTGTTCCTCATCAACTTCACTTTCAAATTTCTTTGTGTCTAAAATATTAAATAAATTGTTTACTAATCCTACTGTTGAGAATGATTACATGTTCAGAAAGAAAGTTCAGTACAAATTATAAACTTTTTTGTTTTGAGTAAACATTGAAAATTAATTTATAAAATGTTTCATTTCTTACTTTTAGAGGCTCTCATGTTTTGTAGCATATGTAACTTAGCCTCTTCTATAATATCTTCCAAAAAAACCACATTGCCTTTCCGAGTGCTCATGCCGAGGACGCGTCCAAATGATAGATGATGACACCTTCCAAAAGAAAAAAAAATTCTTATTGTTGTTACAGTTACTGTTCTTGTAGTCGTCTTCTACTGAAGTCACATGACCGTCATTGACGGATACTTCTCTGCTGGTGTACTCGAGATCTACCATGCTATACATATAATTTACAATTGATTTTATTGCAAATATTAAATCAGTGCTGTATTAAATACTTCAATTGGGGAGCATCTTAGAACACATGTTCAGCTTTTGTGATTACATTTTATTATATACCCTGACCAAAATCTGATACGTTACCATACCTATCTGACCAATCATGGCCAATCTTACTAAGCGTCTGGAACAACCCAGAAAAATGATCTGCCTGGCTTTTATCTACAACATAATACATGTTGTCAAACTCGTAACGCTTGAATCGCTCAATGGCTGCAGCTAGGTCACGAGTAATGTACAGAGATGTGCCATCACTACGAGCAAGGGTCACGAACTTTGACATGGATCCATCAGGTGAAAGGTCAATTATGTCGGTTCCATTTCTGTTATTAAAAGAAAGATAACTATTTGTAATTTCTTGCATTCATTTTGCAAACAAACCAACCAAACTCTGTGCTGTACTTACATAGCTTTTTGAAGTATATTTGTTTCTTTGAGTTGATTCGTAAGATCTTGAGCTGATTGTCTGTACTTAGATTCCCCAGAATATTCATCAAATTTTATTCCTAAACGCTTTAAAAGAAAAAAACAAAAACAATTATTTAATTTAAAATTCATAGAAAAAAGGTATACGGTAGTTATAAAATATTCATCATTTGTTTTCATTTTTACCTTGTATGTGTGTGAGTAATCAGAAACACTTTGATCACGAATTTCACGCCACAAACTTAATATTTCTTCATCGCCATCTTCCATTTTTCTAAAGATTTCTCTTGCTTTTATTTTGAACTGCGCATTTACTTCAGCTTCGCTGTTAGCTGCTACATAAACGTCAAATAAAGATCTTGTTGAAAAGACAGTTTGGTTTTGTTTCTTCAATCCTGCTGCTAAAATACCAAACTGGGTTCCCCAGTCACCTAGGTAATTGATACTGGTCACCTGGTGTCCAAGCAATTTATGCAAATTTGTTAAAAATTGACCTATAACTGTTGACCGCAGATGACCAGCATGAAAAGGTTTTGCAATATTTGGAGAACTGAAAGGAATAAAAAATTTCACTTAAAAATTATGTTTAATAATAAACTAAATTAGTATTCAATTGAAAGAAAATTAATAAAAGAAACGCACCAACCTGTATTCAATTATAACTTTTTTCTTTGGCTCATTTGATCTTGGAATGCCATACTGTTGGCCAGCTGAGTTTATTTCTCCTAAAACATACTAAAAACAAATAAAAAAAGAAAAAAGTAAATCATGGAATTTGTCTATTTATGAATTTCCCCGGAGTTTGCTGGGGATAATAAAGTTTTATTGAATTGAATTTATAAGTTGAGTAGTTAGGAGATGAGAAGCAAAATATAAGCTCTTTTTTTCTTACCTCAACAAATCTGGATGGTTTTATCTTAAAACTAATGTGAGTTGAGTCTATAGCAATATTCTCAATGTACTTTCCGGGATGCGTTATCTAAAAAATAAATTACAATTATTTTATCTGATTTGTTTTGGTCTTTGAAATAAAAGCAAATTCAAATTTAAGTTGTTACCTTAGCAGCAACCTTTCCAGCATATTTTATGAGTTCAGAGTCTGAGAGTACTTGACCCGGATTCTGAATATGATTTAGGGACTTGACAGACACACTTAATTCACCTCCACATCTAACAACAAAATTAAGTAAACCAAAAATGAAATTATTAATTATTTAGTATTAAAGTTACATATGCACAGTAGAACTACTATTTAGGGGATCAAGTGTCCCCTTATGAAAAGGATTTGATATTTAATTTTCAACTGATTAATGCTATTTTGTAACATTACCTTTTATTTAACATAAGTTGAGAAAAATTAATCAGTG
The DNA here is from genome assembly GCF_964355755.1 of Antedon mediterranea. NCBI lineage: Eukaryota > Metazoa > Echinodermata > Crinoidea > Comatulida > Antedonidae > Antedon > Antedon mediterranea. The sequence goes on along the minus strand of NC_092673.1, from coordinate 32,262,987 downwards.
GTAGAATTTGCTCTTCTGTCAAACCTATTGCCATAGAAACCTGCAAATACAATTTCAACATAAAATAAACAATTTAATAAAAATATAATTAATATAAAATGTTACCATTTAATCCAAATTACATATACAAAATGTATCGCAAATTAGGTACCGGTAGAATCAATTCTCCTAGGCTACCACTGGATATCCTCGCAGAGATGGTTGTAAACCGAGGAAAATATGCCTTGTACTGTGGTCAAAATATTATCACGCTTCATTGTATTGATCTTGTATTTTTAATGCACATGGGCCTAGGCCTAGCCTTTAACTTGCTTGAAAACGACTGTGTTCTTACCTGCTTTGCTACAATTTCTCGTAATTTTTTAGTCGCCATACTATAATATTTAACAATATATCGATTACTTCAAAATCAACTACAAATTATAATTTCTATCGTCATTTTATCGGAACGAAGGATTCAATCCGAGATTTCTGGAAGGAAATCTCCCTACTACTCCAATCCAGGAGTTCTTCTACGCATGTGTAGATATCTACTACGTCATCATATATATATCGTATTTTATTTGCGGTCCGGCCATGTAGTATCCTATATGAGCTATATATCCAATACCAAATTGGCGAGTAAATCATGTTTTACTTTAAATTAAATTTATACGCTCTTCCACAAGGTCAATTGTTAGTTATACATACAGACTATATTAAAACAATGATTTTGAACACGTAGGGCATTTCTTTGAATTCTTTCCTATTGTCGTTTTGTGGTAATTTACAGCTTTTTATATGTTTAACAAACGTACATAATCAATTGCGTCTGCATCATGCTAGACTACAGCTTCCGGTAGTGACGTAATCAGCATATTTTTGGTAATAAAACTTTTTCACTAAGCTAGGGAATCTTCTGATATCAATATTCATTAGACCGTACTTTAGTTAGCCAATCAAAATAAACGTATAAACAATTTTGCGGCGATGTTGTTGAGGTAAAATATACTGTGTTTTACAATAACCAATTTGGTTAGAGTAAAACACAATGATAAAGAATAGGAAACATTTAATAATATGATAAATGTCATTTACATAGCAATTTAGCACTGTGTTTTACTATAACCAATTTGGTTAAAGTAAAGCAGAATGATAAAGAATAGGAATTTAATAATATGATATATGACATTTACATAGCAATTTAGCACTGTGTTTTACTATAACCAATTTGGTTAGAGTAAAACACAATGATAAAGAATAGGAAATATTTAATAATATGATAAATGACATTTACATAGCAATTTAGCACTGTGTTTTACTATAACCAATTTGGTTAAAGTAAAGCAGAATGATAAAGAATAGGAATTTAATAATATGATATATGACATTTACATAGCAATTTAGCACTGTGTTTTACTATAACCAATTTGGTTAGAGTAAAACACAATGATAAAGAATAGGAAATATTTAATAATAATGATTATTTACATAGCAATTTAGCACTGTGTTTTACTATAACCAATTTGGTTATAGTAAAACACAATGATATAGAATAGGAAACATTTAATAATATGATAAATGACATTTACATAGCAATTTATCACTGTGTTTTACTATAACCAATTTGGTTAGAGTAAAACACAATGATAAAGAATATGAAACATTTAATAATAATGATTATTTACATAGCAATTTAGCACTGTGTTTTACTATAACCAATTTGGTTATAGTAAAACACAATGATAAAGAATAGGAAACATTTAATAATATGATATATGACATTCACATAGCAATTTAGCACTGTGTTTTACTATAACCAATTTGGTTAGAGTAAAACACAATGATATAGAATAGGAAACATTTAATAATTTGATAAATGACATTTACATAGCAATTTAGCACTGTGTTTTACTATAACCAATTTGGTTAAAGTAAAACACAATGATAAAGAATAGGAAACACTTAATAATATGATAAATGACATTTACATAGCAATTTAGCACTGTGTTTTACTATAACCAATTTGGTTAAAGTAAAGCAGAATGATAAAGAATAGGAATTTAATAATATGATATATGACATTTACATAGCAATTTAGCACTGTGTTTTACTATAACCAATTTGGTTAGAGTAAAACACAATGATAAAGAATAGGAAATATTTAATAATAATGATTATTTACATAGCAATTTAGCACTGTGATTTACTATAACCAATTTGGTTAGAGTAAAACACAATGATAAAGAATAGGAAACATTTAATAATATGATAAATGACATTTACATAGCAATTTATCACTGTGTTTTACTATAACCAATTTGGTTATGGTAAAGCACAATGATATAGAATAGGAAACATTTAATAATATGATAAATGACATTTACATAGCAATTTAGCACTGTGTTTTACTATAACCAATTTGGTTAAAGTAAAACATAATGATAAAGAATAGGAAACATTTAATAATATGATAAATGACATTTACATAGCAATTTATCACTGTGTTTTACTATAACCAATTTGGTTATGGTAAAGCACAATGATATAGAATAGGAAACATTTAATAATAATGATTATTTACATAGCAATTTAGCACCATGTTTTAATATAACCAATTTGGTTATGGTAAAGCACAATGATATAGAATAGGAAACATTTAATAATATTATAAATGTCATTACATAGCAATTTAGCACTGTGTTTTACTATAACCAATTTGGTTAGAGTAAAACACAATGACAAAGAATAGGAAACATTTAATAATAATGATTATTTACATAGCTAGCAATTTAGCACAATGTTTTACTATAACCAATTTGGTTATGGTAAAGCACAATGATATAGAATAGGAAACATTTAATAATATGATAAATGTCATTACATAGCAATTTAGCATTGTGTTTTACTATAACCAATTTGGTTAGAGTAAAACACAATGATAAAGAATAGGAAACATTTAATAACATGATAAATGACATTCACATATAAATTTAGCACTGTGTTTTACTATAACCAATTTGATTAGAGTAAAGCACAATGATAAAGAATATGAAACATTTAATAATATGATAAATGACATTTACATAGTAATTTATCACTGTGTTTTACTATAACCAATTTGGTTAGAGTAAAACATTTTAACTATGATAAATGATATTTAGCACTGTGCTGGATACAGTAAAACACAAATTAAGAATAGGAAACATATAATAATATGATACATTTACATACAAATTTAGTATTGTGTTTTACTATAGCCAATTTGGTTACAGTAAAACACAATGATAATGAAACATTTATTATATGATATTATTTACATAGCAAAATATTATATTAAACATATCTTATTATCTAAACGTTATGAAAAGAATAGGATACATATAATGTAATAATATAATAAATACAAGTTACATAGTTTATCATCTTGTTTTACAGAACCAATTTGGTGACACAGTTAAACACAGTGATAAAGAATAGATACTGTTTTAGGTTATATAACCCTAACCCTAGTTTGAAGCGACATAATAAATTCATCGCGAAAAAGTACGTATCGTATTTAGAAACTTTTGAAATTTGTTAGATATGTTTAATAGGTTCTTACGTCTATAAAACAAACAAAAAATATAAATTTCACAAAAAATTCGTGATTTTAATAATTTGCATTTCTAAAAATGTACACTTATGAAATACCACACATTTTCCAACACATTTTTACTTCATTGATGATTCCCAGAAATCAAAATAAAACAAATTATGATATTTCTTTTACATTATAGATGTAAGAACCTATATTGAACATGTACCAAATTTCAAACGTTTTTTAAGACGATACGTATTTTTATCGATGAATTAAGTATGTGATCGCTTCAAACTAGGGTTAGGGTTAAATAACCTAACAGTTCATTCTTTAACACTGTGTTTAACTTTTAACCAAATTGGGTTTAGTACAACACAATGATAAACTATGTACATTTTATTTTTCATATTACATTATAGGATGCATATAATGTAATAATAATAAATACAAGTTACATAGTTTATCATCTTGTTTTACAGAACCAATTTGGTTACACAGTTAAACACAATGATAAAGAATAGACACTGTTTTAGGTTATAATAACTCTAACCCTAGTTTGAAGCGATCACATACTTAATTCATCGCGAAAAAATACGTATCGTATTCAGAAACATTTGAAATTTGGTAAATATGTTCAATAGGTTCTTACGTCTATAAAACAAACAAAAAATAAAAGTTTCAAGACAAATTCGTGATTTTAATAATTTGCATTTCTAAACATTTACACTTATGAAAGACAATACATTTCCAACACATTTTTACTTCATTGATGATTCTCAGAAATCAAAATAAAACTATTAGGATATTTCTTTTGCATTATAGATGTAAGAACCTATATTGAACATATCTACCAAATATCAAACGTTTTTCAAGACGATACGTATTTTTAGCGATGAATATTAAATATGTGATCGCTTCAAACTAGGGTTAGGGTTAAATAAACTAAAACAGTTCTATTCTTTATCACTCACTGTGTTTAACTTTTAACCAAAATGGTTAAAGTAAAACACAATGATAAACTTATATGTCAATTTTATTTTTCATAACATAAAATGTTTGATATTCTTTATAATATTTAATATTATATTTTAGGCCTACTATTAATGACATATAAATGCACACTACATCTGAAATAACTTTCTACTTCATTGGCGATTCTTACCAAAAAAAAGAACTAATTTTGTTATGTATATAGAGCAACCTATTATAACATGTCTTGTATGATTTTTATCTCGTTTCAATGACATTTTATACTACAATTCAAATGAAAAAGCATCACAAAAAAATACGTCTGGTATTCAAAAAGTTTCTAAACTCGGTACACAGAAAAAAGGAAATGTTGAAAATGTATGGTCTTTCATAAGTGTGAATTTTTTGAAATGCAAATAATGGAAATCATCGATTTGTCTTGAAATTTATAATTTGTTTTGTCTTATTGAACATATCTATACAAAATGTCAAACGTTTCTGAATACGATACGTTTTTTTTCTCGATGAATTTATAATGTCGCTTCAAACTAGAGGGTAGGGTAGTAACCTAACAAGTATCTATTCTTTATCACTATGTTTAACTGTGTAACCATATTGGTTCTAATAAAAAACAATGATAAACTATGTAAATTGTATGTTTCATATATTACATTTTTGCCAAAAAAAATTATTGGGAATGTCAAATTTCTTTTTCATGACATATATCTACAAATTTCAGAAGCTTTTGAGTACGAGTATTTTACGCGATGTTTTTTTATCCTCATTTTAATATTTTGGTAATGTAATTCACATAAAGTTTTGTATCCAAAAATTGTTTATTCTTGGGTAGAAATGAGGAAATAAATAGTATTCCTGTATAATATAATAATCAATAATAAAGTATAAAAAAAAGTGTTGTGTAAACGAACGTTTTTTACGCTTCGAATTTTCTGTTACATTATGTTTGAATTGAAGCTACAGATATTGAATCATGGACCTATAAATTAGTAATTTATAGGTCCATGATTGAACATATCGTCACTCACCACACATTTTTTGTTTTGTATTTCGAAAGTATTTATTCTAAAGAACAATTGATGCAAACATCAACTGCGTATCTTATTTCATTAATTAATTATATTAATTATAATTTGGCGATTATTCGTCACACGAAGAGTCGAATATCGATTCGTCTCGTCATGGGAAGAAAACGTGCATTGCGCACACTGTTTACGCGCCTCAACAATAAACGGCGAATATGCGATTCGTCACTTATGGAACGCCGTTTTACACAAGTTTTTGGCGATGATAAAAATTGCGTCGATAATGAAATTGCGTCGATGAAAATTGCATCGACGCAATGTAGATTGCGTCGATGCAATGTAGATTGCGTCGAGGCAATTTACATTGCGTCGATGAAAATTGCATCGATGAAAATTGCGTCGATGAAAATTGCGTCGATGAAAACTGCATCGATGAAAATTGCGTCGATGAAAACTGCATCGATGAAAATTGATGTGATGAATTTAATTGATTATGAAAATTCCAAATGGTTTTAATTCAATCAATGATGAAAATGACTACTAGTAAAGTAAATGATGATGTTAATAATGATGTTAATAATGTTATTATGTTGCTAAAAATTGACGGTTTCTGAATATTTTGATATGATAAACATGTTTACCGCTTGCGCTAGCGCGCGTTATAGACAAGCGCACAGTGATCGCGCACTAAAACAATGTTGAAATATATGCACTGATTAACATTTTAGTGATTTATTGTCAACACATTTTAGCAATGGATCCATTATTGTCCTTTCGGACACATTATATCTTCTAGCTAATTGCTTCCGTTAATCCACCAGTTCAGTACATAAAATCCAGATGTCCAGCATCCATGACATCATATTCAAATCATACCGGCAGGGAGATCGCAATTTTCATCGATGAAAACTGCATCGATGAAAATTATTTTTTTTTTCATCGATGCAGTTTTCATCGATGCAGTTTTCATCGACGCAATTTTCATCGACGCAATTTTCATCACATTAACGCAATTTTCATTACATCGACGCAATTTTCATCGACGCAATGTTCATCACATCATTACATCAATACTATATTCATCGACACAATTTTCATCACATCGACGCAATTTTCATTGCATCATCGACGCGATTTTATCATCGCCTAAACTGGCATTCCATACTAATTGCGTGTGATCTGATTGGTGTATTATAAATAAATTCATCGCGATGAATTTTTCAGTAGATGTAATGAGACAGTTCAGTAGATGTAATGACAGTTAATTTAATTGTTCTGCTCTTTTTGTACAAATCTATATTACTTTATATTATGGATTTTGTAGTACTGTTAAAATTATTAAATCTCTGGAAGTGTGTTTTACGAGTATGTCCGCAAATTTATGCGTTTACGGTTTTAAAATGTGAGTTTTAAATAGCGAACATGATCTTGTTAGGTGCACTACGCACGCAGTATTCCAAAATGTCTTACTAATTGGGAGAAAATCATATTGTATCATATCATATTATATCCATTCTTTAAATTCATATTCTTTATCCAAAACTAAATTGGTATAGTAAAACACAGTGCTAGCAATTTATTTATCATATTATTAAATGTTTCATATTCTTTATCATTGTGTTTTACTCTAATCAAATTGGTATAGTAAAACACAGTGCTAAATTGCTATGTGAATGTCATTTATCATATTTTTAAATGTTTCCTATTCTTTATCATTGTGCTTTACCATAACCAAATTGGTTATAGTAAAACACAGTGCTAAATTGCTATGTAAATGTTATTATCATATTATTAAATTCCTATTCTTTATCATTGTGTTTTACTCTAACCAAATTGGTTATAGTAAAACACAGTGATAAATTGCTATGTAAATGTAATTTATCATATTATTAAATGTTTCCTATTCTTTATCATTGTGTTTTACTCTAACCAAATTGGTTATAGTAAAACACAGTGATAAATTGCTATGTAAATGTAATTTATCATGTTATTAAATGTTTCCTATTCTTTATCGTTGAGTTTTACTCTAATCAAATTGGTTATAGTAAAACACAGTGCTAAATTGCTATGTAAATGTTATATATCATATTATTAAATGTTTCCTATTCTTTATCATTGTGTTTTACTCTAATCTGATTGGTTATAGTAAAACACAGTGCTAAATTGCTATGTGAATGTCATTTATCATGTTATTAAATGTTTCCTATTCTTTATCATTGTGCTTTACTCTAACCAAATTGGTTATAGTAAAACACAGTGCTAAATTGCTATGTAAATGTCATTTATCATGTTATTAAATGTTTCTTATTCTTTATCATTGTGTTTTACTCTAACCAAATTGGTTATAGTAAAACACAGTGATAAATTGCTATGTAAATGTAATTTATCATGTTATTAAATGTTTCCTATTCTTTATCGTTGTGTTTTACTCTAATCAAATTGGTTATAGTAAAACACAGTGCTAAATTGCTATGTAAATGTTATATATCATATTATTAAATGTTTCCTATTCTTTATCATTGTGTTTTACTCTAATCTGATTGGTTATAGTAAAACACAGTGCTAAATTGCTATGTGAATGTCATTTATCATGTTATTAAATGTTTCCTATTCTTTATCATTGTGCTTTACTCTAACCAAATTGGTTATAGTAAAACACAGTGCTAAATTGCTAAATGTCATTTATCATGTTATTAAATGTTTCTTATTCTTTATCATTGTGTTTTACTCTAACCAAATTGTTACTCCATGGTTATAGTAAAACACAGTGCTAAATTGCTATGTAAATGTAATTTATCATATTATTAAATGTTTCCTATTCTTTATCATTGTGTTTTACTCTAACCAAATTGGTTATAATTTATTTAATTTCATTTCAAAAGACATTTACCTAAATTGCTATTTAATTATAGTAAAACACTGTGCTAAATTGCTATTGTATTAAGGACGAGTTCCGAGAAGATGTATTCAAAGCTACAACCAATCAGAACAGTGTTAATCAATATAGTCCATGGCTACAGCCAATCAGAAACGTCCAAATCGCAATAACCCCTAGGCTAATAGAAATTATTGGTCCGAGTAGCCTTTTCAACCAGACGTTGCGAGGTTTAAAAAGTAAAACATGATTTACTCGCCAGTTTGGTATAGTTTATATACCTGCCTATATTACTCGCACATCGCTATTTTATACCGTGATTACCAAAGAATTCTTTGGTATTACTTAAATATATATCGCTTTCTCATACCACAGCCATAGGCTATAATACACATGAAATGAAAGTGTACCAAACATTTGCAGCAGTTGAAAAAGATAGTACTGTATATAATCGGGTTATGTTTATGCTGTAGGAAAAAGGAGAATCATTCCATTCAACAAATAGAAAACAAATTTAATTTTAAGAAAAATGTTAAATCACATTTCTGTTCAACCAAAAATAACTTTATAAGTCAATCGTCTTTAATTTAACTTGTTGTTTATATTATTGTTTTTGTTATATTTACGTGTTTAATGCTATAGGCCTACTTTGTAATGTTTATATTTTTTATTTTAGATTGTAAAAGGATCCCAATGGAAATATAAGCTGAAGCTTTTTGGGCTATCCTGGAAAATCTTTTAAAATGTATTATTATTTGTAATGTCCGTAATTTATGTTATTGTAACGGTTGTATTTTAGTGTATCCGTTACTATACCATATAGTCTCAGTGGCAGGATTTCACACAGTCACAAAATGTACCAACAGCAAATATGGTTTATGGTCAGATACAGCTTTATTTAAATATGCAATGTAATACAGTCTGTTCTGGCTATATTACATACCTTTTCTTCTCTCTATTATAAATGTTTTATTCTACCAAGCTCTTTTCCTTCTCTCCTCTCCTCTTACCAGTACATCCATATTTTAAGGAACGGTCCTAATTAATATGCATGTACTGGGAGGGGACTATTTAGTAAAGGGAACATTCCATGATGATGAGGAAACAGTAATTGATTAAGGATGTGGGTTATAGGAGAGTGAACAAAGAGTACCTAGGGATAGGAAGAAACCACTAGGAATGTTAATAGATGGAGTAGGGAGAAATAGTGAAAAAAGGGTTGTTGACCTGATGGTCAGAGTGTTACATTATCACTTTGTATGTATTTTTTTATGATGATTTTCCAAATAAATTCAAATCAAATCAAATCAAATCAAACTAATCATGCCTACTATTCCGGAATCCACTGTATAGCCGTATACCTGCCCTGACGTATGACAAATAATAAATATATTATTCATTTTGTCATCCGTCAGGGCAGGATTGTATGATTCCACTGGACTGTAGGCTACATAGCCGTCGTATACCTGCCCTGACGTATGACAAATAATAAATATTTGTCATCCTTCAGGGCAGGTATTGTATGATTCCACCCTGTACATAGCCGTATACCTGCCCTGACGTATGACAAATAAGACTTATTATTTGTCAGCCGTCAGGGCAGGTATTGTATGATTCCACTGTACATACCGTATACCTGCCTTGACGGCTCTTTCAGGGCAGGTATTGTGTGATTCCACTGTACATAGCCATACCTGCCCTGACGGCTGACAAATAAGATATTTATTATTTGTCATCTTTCAGGGCAAGTATTGTGTGACTGTGATTCCACTGTACATAGCCATATACCTGCCCTGACGTATGACAAATAAGACATTTATTATTTGTCATCCGTCAGGGCAGGTATACGGCTATGTACAGTGGAATCGTACAATACCTGCCCTGAAGGATGACAAATATTAAATGTCTTATTTGTCAGCCATCAGGGCAGGTATACGGCTATGTACAGTGGAATCATACAATACCTGCCCTGAAGGATGACAAATAATATGTTTATTATTTGTCATCCGTCAGGGCAGGTATACGGCTATGTACAGTGGAATCATACAATACCTGCCCTGAAGGATGACAAATAATAAATATCTTATTTGTCAGCCGTCAGGGCAGGTATACGGTATGTACAGTGGAATCATACACCTGCCCTGAAGGATGACAAATAATAAATGTCTTATTTGTCAGCCGTCAGGGCAGATATAGGGCTATGTACAGTGGAATCATACACCTGCCCTGAAGGATGACAAATAATACCAGTATCGAGGGGCCATTCCTATGAAGGGACCACTTAGATCATAGAGGTATAACATTAGATTTTGTACCTCCGTGCTTGTGCTTGGATTGTGAGTGTCTCGTTAATAGAGGTTCTACAAAGATAGATGATGATGCGGCTGTTTTTTACAAAACTATAATGTGTAAATTAAGTTATTATTTTTATACCATGATGTTATATATTACATTGATTATGGGACCTTAAGTACGAAAATCTAATAGAAAGAGATAACATTATAGATTTTATTGAATCATTGAATGAGTTTGTAACTAAAGCTTTGTCTACACCATCAAACTTTATGCGACAAAAAATGTAATGTGCCCATATATGGACATGGTGATGTCATATCACTACCATATTTGTGTACATCACACTATATTTTGTGTAGTGTAGACAGAGCTTAAGATGTACAGTAATACAGTACATGATATTTATTAACAAATCAAGATATATACTTTTAGAGACTATGTATATGTTAAGGAAATGTTTACTTTAAGTTACAAACCAATGTATAAAATATTGTAATTTTTGTGTGTAGTATTGCATTGTTGTATTGAGCTGCACTAAATAAATCAATGGCTAATAATAATAATATTTATTTGTTTATATACTCTAGTAGCTAGATCAACTTTCGTATGCACTTTGAGGTCCAGAGAATTTGACTTCAGAAATTGGTTTAGGGTGGTCAAACAATCATTTTTGGCTTGGTTACACATTTTGAAAATGTGGCGAAAGGTCAAAAGGTCAGGGTCAAATGTTAGAAGATCAAACACCATTATGTCCTTAAATCTCGACAACCACTGGTCACAGCGAGGTAATTTTGGTCTCAAATTGATCAGAAGGTATACATTCATATTCAGTCTAATGAAACATTTTAGTCGAAAATGACCGGAAATGCCATTTCTGACCTTTGACCCATAAACCAGGGCATGTCTGTATCTCCGTAACTATTGGCCGTAGAGACTTTAATTTGGGCTCAAATTGTTCGAAATATACATTTAGTTATTTGTTACACATTTTGAACAATGTTACAAAAGGTCAAAAGGTCAAGGCCAGGGGTTATATGAATAAACACAAATAGGTATTTGTATCTCGGCAACCACTGGTCACAGCGAGTAAATTTTGGTCTCAAAATGTTCAGAAGCTATACATTCATATTCAGTCTAATGAAACATTTTAGTAAAAAATGAACAGAAATGACATTTCTGACCTTTGACATACATACCAGGGCATCTTTTTATCTCTGTAAGTACAGGTCGTAGAAACTTAAATTTAGTATCAAATTGTTAGAAATACACATATTTACATTCATGATGATGAAGAAATACTATTAATTACTAATCTTTTAAATGAAAAACATATCTACCCAACTTATCATTAGACAGTAATGTTATGCAATAATTGATGCTTAATGATTTCATTATACTGTAGGAATTAAAACAAATCCTTTACTGTTTGTAATAATTGTACTTTTGCTTATAATAATGCTAGAAAGTATTGTTGACCCCCGAACATTCAAACATTTTGAGAATGCTAGAAGTAATTTACTGTAGTTACCCGAATAAAAGCCTCGGGTATTTATTTATTCAGGGAAGGCGTTTATTTTGTTGGGTGTAATAATGGTAACATGTATAATCAAATATACACCCCAGATATATATATATAAAAAATTATATATATAATAAGAATAATAACGGGATTAAACCTCATTCTATCCTGGTGGAAGTACAATCATGTAATAAAAGGTATCGGAGACCACAATAATAGATCAAGTCATTGTCATTATTACGTATTACACTGTTGCATAATAGTTTTGAATGTCAACGACAAAACTTACACATATACACGTCTGTTCCCAGTGTAGATAATAAAACAATATATATTTCTGGAGATTTATTATCAATACCACTAGAAACGTTGACATGTTTTAGGTACTGAATGCATTGACAATAAAAGCATCAGAAGTTTATCATGATAAAATCATACTACCACACTGTACTACAGTACACAAGGGTGTTTTCAGGAAAGCTGGACATATTGTACAATAGTAATGAAACTATGTATTGGCATTTAAAACTATGCAAAAGATTGTTGTCAAATTGTAGTTACAAACAAATAGATGATAGAATGAAGATCCATTATGAGTGCAATCGTGTCAGGATAATGATGTGTCATTGTTTTACTGGCACCTGGAGGAGAAGATCCATTTAATGGAATCAGGGAGTTCTAATAACAACTCCCTGCGTCAACACATTTCATTAACTACCATAATCTACAATTTACCAAGCATTTTGACATAATTTTATCACTTTTTGATATTAATTGTGCAGTATTTTTTTACATCTAGGTGGTATTTATTTGATTATACATGTTACCATATTATACCCCAAATAAAGATGCCTCCTTTCCCCCTAAAAACCCTTTTGAACAATAAATGCCTGGGGCGTTTAATTGGATACATATGGCAAGTTACTTCTAGCATTCTGAAAAGAACTGTTGAGCTTAACGTTTCTATCAAAATGTCCTCGGGGACAGCAATAACTAGTACTTGAAATTAAAACAATTTAAAGTATCAGTTATTGCATAACATTACTGTCTAAGGATAAGTTGTGTAGATATGTTTTTTGTTTGAAACATTGGTAATAGTATTTCTGTTCATCTTTTAACCACATTTTCTATTACATTGAATGTAAATATGTATATTTTGAACAATTTGATACCAAATTTAAGTTTCTACGACCTGTACTTACAGAGATTAGTGTAGGCCAGTATGTAATTTCGTGTCATTTTTTTGTTAAAAGCAAAATTCCAGCTGATTTAGTGTCTTTAGGATGTAAAGTAATGAAAAAAATATGTTGCCATTTTTTTTAAAAAGCTTAAGGGTGTCAAATCCAAGATGGCCGCCAATATGTAAAATATCCAATAAATGTACCATATTGGACAAAGTAACACCCATTATGAATAATATTTTAAGTTCATATGGGTTCTCTGCTATATAAGAATTATTATAAACCTATATTCATTAGTATTCTGACATTTTGAATTTCAAAATGGCCGCCATTTTTAAAAAATTGATTAAATTTCTTATTAAAACATGTGCAAGTTATGACGTTGATTGAAATCACATAAAATGATAGGCCTATGACAACAACATTGGTGATTAACACAAAATGGCGGCCATTTTGAATTTTAAAATGGCCGCAATTTTTTTTAAATGGGTTAAATTTCTTATTAAAACTTGTATAAGTTAAATAAAATTAGATTGAAATATACAAAATGATATGCTTATGACAACAACATGGTGATTAACACAAAATGTTGACCATCAGGAGGTCTACAGTACTGACAGTACACTTCTTCATATTAAAACATCTCATAAACTTCTTCAGTTAAATGACAACTAACTCTGCCAAAGTCCTTCAATGAAATATTTCTAATCTTGGATGCGATACAGTAAGTTGACCTTCCTTCGTTCTCTACTGCTGTATCCATCAAACTTCCACAGACCTTGTTCAGAAACAAATTGGCAAAATAACTGTAAAATACCTCATTTCACCGGCAAATAATCTCTATAGGAGTCTTCTTTTACTTTGATAAGTTTGTCACCTGTATTCACCGTCATATATATTTTTTGCCAATATTCGTCGTTTTATAGACAGTTTGCCTTCTACAAGACTTTTACCAATGCCTCAAACATTTTCTGTCCAATTTCATCATGCCATGGATAACAAACACCTTTGTGCGAATTGCAGCATTCTTCATTAATCGGGATATCATCTCTCTTTAAATGTAAACTAAATTTGCCAGCTCTGATGAAATCATTAATTTGTGTTATTCCAATGATACCACGCTCAATGACCCTGATCAATTGATGTAAATCCAGCAAGTCTCACACATACATGTCCTCTCATATACATACCATACTGTATATAGGGATATAGTTTAACCACATCATTTAGATTTCGTCGACTCTCTGTATTCAAGTTAATATCTTTATGATCAGCCTCTTTCAAACAAAATGATACTTAACTTAGAATCTCTTTCTCCGTCTGCATTTGTAGAAGCAAGTTGTAGAGAGAAAGCAGAATTAGTGTTCTTTTGTCCTTTACAGATGTTTTCCATTTAAGATATTTTTGTCCCGATTTGTGTCACTAGTTGTATAGGTAATACAAGTTCAGTTTCAACAAAAGCACTTGCCTCAACACTATTTTCACAATGCTACATGTCCAACCAAAAGCCATATAGTTCACCGGGTCGACATAATAATTGCTTTTTGATGTCATCTCTGTCCACCTCCACTCATCTCGGGTAAGAGTCATCACCAGGCATTCTTGTCTTTCCCTAGTACATGGGTTTTTATACCACAACCATGTGCACTCATCAACCCAGTGTATAATGTTGGTCTGTCTGTAGGGGGTACATATCTAATGAAATTGGTTGAGATTGTAGAAGATGAGAAGTAGGAGTTCATTCATTTACAAGGTTATTTATAGGCAGAGCTTTATCTGTATTTCCTTCAAGCTTCTGCCAAAAGTTGATAGGTTGAAACTTACCAACCATACTGGTGACTATGGCTCTGAAGGTTCAGACATTGAATTACATAGCAATAACGCATTTATTATTTAACATATTTATACAGGATTTCACAATAAGGTATAAATGCACTTGTTTTATATTGTGGTCCTGTCTCCTGTCAACTGTTTCAGTTTCAGTTTCATGAAAAGAAATGAGATCTGTAATTTAGAATCTATATATAAATTATGGTTAATTCTGACATAGGCGAGCACAATGGAAAAACTTTGGAACAAATTTCTGCCTTGGATACCTACCTGAACTATCTCAGGTGTACCGCGAAATGTAAAACAGTTTTCACTATTACGATATTGTTCCATATTTCTATCTTAGGAATATATTATAAAGAGTTTTAAAACAAAATTTCTGATTCATCGGTAGATTTTCAACTCAATTTCAATTGTACGCGGTCAAAGTAATTTCCGGGTTCACGATGAGTTCACAGGTTCACCTTGCAACTACCTGGTTTCAGTAAAGTTGGTCGTTAGTGGCTATTAGCTATTTTAGTTTTTTGTTTATTTTCGGATTGAACCACGCGTGTGAAGGTACAGTAGTTAAAATATAAAATCCCGATAGCCGAGTTTTATTGAGTAAGCTGGCAGGAATAACTGTAGGCTATCTGTGTCCCATTAGGGCCCATATTGCAAGCCGTCTAAAACATCTTCCTTCTTGGGCCGAAACGGCCTACACTGTCGCGGAAGTTAGTTTCAAAAGATGTTTAAATTAAATAATGTATTATGATGGTATTTATTTGAATAAACGCCTCCCCAATAAAACACTTTGAATAATAATCGCCTACACCCCCTCCCCCCACCTACCCAACTATCTAATAAACGCCCATCCACATTAATTATACACACAATATTGTATATACTATTTATAATAGAATTCATTACACTGTTAACTATAATTTACCAAGCATTTGTTATAATTTTTTACCACTTTTCATATCTATTAGAGGATTTTATTTGATTATAAATGTTACGATATTATTAAGACTAAAAAATCCCTCGAATAAGCAACTCCCTCAAATGAACTCTGCCTCCCCACATCCCTATAAAACAATAAACACTATACTTTAAAATGTTATTAATCATCTAAGACACTGTGAAACAGAGTAGGTTTAGTTTTTCGAATGTCAAGCATTTTCAATAATGGTAACCGACAGAAAACGTACAAGGAGAACGTCCTTCTAAAACCTTTTTACCCGAGTCATTATCCTTCCGAGAACCTTAGTTTACACTTCCTAGAGGGGAGCGAGCGAACTAGATGTCTAACCCTCTAGTTAGACGTAATTGTTGTTGAATATTTGATATAAATTGTTAATTTGTTCCATACTTTTGCAACTCCAACTTTGAACGATTATTTAATTTTATAGTCATAGTGGGGTATTATATATCTGTTATAGAGGACATTGACAACTTTAGCCTTATATTTACAATTTACAATCCTGTGAGAAGTGACAATTTTAGAACATTGTGTACAAACAACAATTTATGCACACATATTTAAAAAAAATTATTTAAAGAATTTAATTTTTAGTGGCGGCCATTTTGAAATCCAAGATGGCCGACAGATTATCGCTTTACATAGTTAGGATTGTATAATGGGTACAGTAATACCATCAAAACGGACTTGTTCCACATTTATAATTTGTATTATTGATGATATTCTGATTTTTAATAGGGTTATTTGAATGTTGGCGGCCATCTTGAATTTGGTCCTTTAAATGTCTTTTGAAAAAATGGCAACATATTTTTTTTCATTCCTTATATTATCAAGATATGAAATAAAGTCAAAGTTTGCTTTTAACAAAAAATATACACGACATTCATATAAACGACATACCAGCCTATACTAGATATGAAGATGCCCTGGTATGTGGGTCAAAGGTCAGAAATGGCATTTCTGATCATTTTTGACTAAAATGCCCCATTAGATGGAATAGAAATGCATGCCTTCTGAACATTTTGAGACCAACATTGACGTGCTGCAACCAGTGGTTGCCGAGATACAAGTACCTTTTTTTATTTGTTCAAATAACCCTTGACCTTGACCCTTTGACCTTTTGTAACATTTTTCAAAATGTGTAACAAATAACAAAACATATATTTCGAACAATTTAAAACAAAAATCAAGTGTCTACGACCAGTAGTTACGGAGATACATACATGCCCTGGGTTGTGGGTCAAAGGTCATAAATGGCATTTCCGGTCATTTTCAAAATGTGTAACCAAGCCAAATATGATTGTTTGACCACCCTAAACCAATTTCTGAAGTCAAATTCTCTGGACCTCAAAGTGCATACGAAAGTTAATCTAGCTACTAGAGTAATAAGCATATTTCAATAACTATTTCCATAATTACATAGTTAAGCACTAACATCGTGTAAGTAAAATAATGTTGGTTGTTAATGGAGTTATACCTCCATGGTTGGTTGAATAAGAGATATATATTATCTATATACTGTATGTCTCTGGTTGGTTGTATGGTATATTGCTACATCTTGTTGAGTGGTTTTAAACCGAGTACTTTCATACCGGTACTAAGAATGTCCTGAGAATGGTTGAAGAGGAGCAACCTAACCTAGCCTGTAAAAGAAAATTATAGAAAAATCATGTTTATGGAAACAATGATCACGAAGTCTTTAATTTCAAAATCGTATAATATTTATTTAGGTTATTTCATAATAGAAAACATATGCTGCTGTAACACGTACAGTGTTTGCACTGTATTGTCCCTTACCTCTGCAAGGTCCTGGGGCGGATCCAGACATTTTTGAGAGGGGGGGGGGGGGGGGTCCGCCGATAAAAAGGGCACATCAGATATTGAGTATTTGAGCCACAGCCCCCCTCCCCCCATGGTGGGGGTTGTGGCGAAGCGAATTTTGTTACAGGACACACTTAGATGGCCGGAAATGGCACTCTCGCACGCAAAATCCATGATAAATGGCACCTTTTAGTCTAATATTTTTTTTAAAAGTGAATATTTTCAGTAACTAATAAATCAACTGGTTACATGCACTTTAAATTACCACCATATTCTAAACAACAAGTACGGTAGTGCCAAATTACATGTTCTAATGAATGCCTAACTACATGAAGAAGATTCCGGGTTTAAATCCTTTTCAAATATAGTTCAAATGTTAATAACCATACAATAGGCCATTATTGGACAAAATGTGTCATTGGACTCTATAGAAACATGTATGTTCTGAACAATTTGACACTAAAAATAATTTCATATGTACAATATTTTCAAAGTTATGCGATTTTATGTAGTGTAAAGTTCAAAGGTCAATAATGTTAGAATCGGCCATTTTTTGCAAAAACATGCCATTAGACTAAATATAAATGTGTAGTTTCTGAACATTTTGAGCCATATTTTGTGTCTCTCCTATTAGTGGTTGCTAAGATATGATAACTCAAGGTCAAAGGTCAATAATGTTAGAAATAGCACTTCCATTCATTTTTGGACAAACTTTTTCAATAAAGTGAATATAAAAACATATATTTTAACGATTTTGACACCATAATTAAGTATCTGTGACTAGCGGTTTCCAAGATACAGAGTACGTTATTAAAAATGGCGGCCATTTTTAATTATGCAAATTCGAAAAATGTCCTAACGTTGATAAATTTCATCAAAAAAACCTTTTCTTGCAATTTGTCTGAGAAAAGGGTAATTTTTTAGCTAAATCCCATGGACTATATCTTTGATAATACACAAAACGTTTTCCACGTGGTGTACGTGGTTGCAACTGAGCTTCGTAGCCAGATTGGTGCCGAATAATCAATGTTTTGTTGTTTTAAATTACTATTAAGCATAATCAGATAGTAATACGTTTCGAACAGCCAAGACAAGGTAATTCTCAACCCCGTACGTTTTTGAGAAAGGGTTTACTTATTAGAGTCTAAGTAAGCCTACTAGGTAGGCTCTCTATATCTAGGCCTATCTGTCTGTGTGTATGTGGATCATAGTCCATACACTGCCAGTAACAGCGTTATGAAGATTATTGGAGATAATCCTCTGGGGCCTAGCTAGGTTAGGTCATGGAGTTTTACTCCATGGTTTAGGCAGGCCTATCTCAAATCCATACCGCCGTGTAATTAAGTGTACTGTACCTACTACAGTATAATAATATAATATATTCTCTTTTAAAGTGTTTCAGAAATAATTATTAAATAATATTTAAATTAAATAGGGAACTTTTTTTACAAGAGAACTCGGAAGAAAGAAATAACTTTTCAACAATCAGAAATCTTGTACATTATGGTCTACTTCTTGTTGACTGAATTATTGTCTTATGTAGGCTTACATAAATTCATTACTACATTAGTTTAGTCTATATAGTATAATGTATGTCTACTTTCTGAATCCAAAAGTTTGGTTTAAATGCTTAGTAGGCCTAGTCTGTAAAGTATGACAATAATTGTGATGGGGTGTCACGAAACCTAAGATCATGAAAGCTAAGTAAGACCCAAGGACAAGGTTACAAATATTTATCTTTCGCACCTGCCTTGTATTTTAACTCCCAACATTTATTCTGAATACCACACCTTAGAATTGGCACTTTCATGAAAAAGAATCACATAAAAAGTAACAAATACATTTTTAAATTGATGATTTTACAGACGTTTTTCTCGCACACAAAATGACTAGCCTACAGCACACTAGAAGTAGGCTTACCCCATGTTCAATGTTTTTGTTTCTATGCGTCAAAAGAGCAAAAATTATATAGAGGGCTGAAAACTCTGTGGAGTCCATCTACAGTGTGGATGGAACAATGTAAAATTAAAATTGTAATGATAATAGTATAATCATGCAAGTACGAAGAACTAAATGCTGGCAAATAAATTTTAACTTTTTTAAAGTAAATAAATTTGTTTTGTTTCGTTTTCTTTCTGTTTTTATACTTGTACTATTATTGTTGCTCTTTTGGCGCTCCATAGAAACAAAAACATTGAGCATGGGGAGCTCGAGGAATTACATTACAGTATACAAAGAAACACGTCTTTAAAATCAGGATGGGAAAGGATTTATTTATTTGTTATTATTGTTTCTCCTTCTGAAAGTACTTATAAGTCCTAATTTTAAAGTGTGGTATTCAGGATAAAGTTAGTCAACAAATTTGGAGTCAAAATACAAGAAAGGCAGGTGCGTAAGAAAAACATCCTCTGAACCAACACATTGGAGTAAATATATACCAACAAACAACCTGTCAAGTTTGTTTGTTGTAAAGAAAAAATATACATTTACTCAACGGGCGAAAATAATGTGAGTTTATCTATGTTTTGCGGTATCCGGTAGTATTAAATTATATTTATGGTAATAAATGAAATCTACTGTGTTTAAAATTATGTATGGATAAACAAGTATTGTTTTTAAGCTGTAGTATATCTTAGAATTTGTAATCTTAGGTCTTGGGTCTTAGCTTTCGTGATCTTAGGGGGTCTTAGGTTTCGTGGTTTGTGATGTGATAGTATCCTTTTTTTTTCTCTTTTGTGGTTAACCACCACCTTTATTCATTCTTTCATACATATTTCGTTCACATTTCATTTTCATACATTAAATTTCCGTTTTCTACTTTTTTCGTTATTTTCTGATTTTTACTCTTTTAACCTTTATACATATAGTGGTTTGATTATATGCATACAAAAACTGTACATTTTAAAATACAAATATGGATGCCACTTATACGTTACAACATGATAGTATTCTTTTATTGCATTTAATAGGCCTATTGGAAAATATGATATTACCATAAAGATGGGAGACTTAAAGAAGAAAAAGAAAAGAAGCAACAATAAAACAGTAGACAATGCAGTTACAAAAGAGTATGTTGATGAAAGTGTTGAAGAAAGTAAGACTAAGGAAAAACACAAGAAAAGGTCTCCTAGTGACAGATTAGAAAATATTGATGACTTTGACTCCAATGAACTTGTTATTGACTCTCACTGTGTTTCACTCAAAAGAAAAAAGAAAAAGAAGCACAGTCACTTAGTTAATGATTCTGACCATTCCACTAATACTAAAGAAGATAGATCAAAGCAAAAGCATGCAAAAGAGACCATTAAAGATAACATTGGATCTCCAACTAATTTAGAGATGGAAAGACAAAAGGAAGAAGAGTTTTCTTTTTCACCAAAGAGAGAAAAGAAAAAGAAGAAGCACAACTTAGATGATAGATGTGAAGATTCCTTCACCTCAGTTGATGATGATTCTGACATTCATACTCAGACTGGAGTGAGTTCAAGACAGGTCCACTCTAGCAATGATACAAAAGAGATTTCTCTTTCACCAAAGAAGAAGAAAAAGAAGCACAATGATAGATGTGAAGATTCCTTGGCAGTTGATGATTCTGACATTCATACTCAGACTGGAGTGAGTTCAAGGCAGGTCCACTCTAGCAATAATACAAAAGAGATTTCTCTTTCACCAATGAAGAAGAAGCACAACTTAGATGGTAAAAGTGAAGATTCCTTGGCAGTTGATAATTCTGACAATCATACACAGACTGCAGAGAGTTCAAGGCAGGTCCACTCTAGTAATAATACAAAAGAGATTTCTCTTTCACCAAAGAAGAAGAAAAAGAAGAAGCACAACTTAGATGATAGATGTGAAGATTCTTTTACCTCAATTGATGATTCTGCCAATCATAATCAGACTGGAGAGAGTTCAAGGCAGGTCCACTCTAGCAATGATACAAAAGAGATTTCTCTTTCACCAAAGAAGAAAAAGAAGAAGCACAACTTAGATGAAAGATGTGAAGATTCCTTCACCTCATTTGATGATTCTGACAATCATAATCAGACTGGAGAGAGTTCAAGGCAGGTCCACTCTAGTAACAATACAATACAAAGAGAAGTGAAAGAAGAGATGTCTCTTTCTTCAAAGAAGAAGAAGAGAAAAAAGAAACACAGCCTAGATAAAGACGATAGACAAGAAGATTCGTTGAACCCAGTTGATGATCCTAACATTCATACTCTGTCTGACGAGGGTCATTCAAAAGAAATCTTCACAGATAGTTCAGATAAAACTTTGCCAAGGAAAAAAAGAAAGAAAAGGAAAGATGTTGAAGACATTTCGCTTTCTCAAAAGAAAAGGACAAAATTCAAGAAAGTTTCTGATAATGAACAAACAAATAATCATTCCTCAATTGGCAACTCTACTGATAATTTCACAGGTTATGCGAAATTGTCTTTGGATCTATTTCTTGAAAAAGGTTTTGAAACGTTTCCATCAGCCAAATTGCATGATTTTGGTATGACACCCACATCAAGAGAACAAGTCAACAAACTTCGAGCAATGGGTAATACATTTTGTTTATATTACCTTAATACAAATAAGAGGCATTATTAAAATTATTGCACATGTTATCAATAAGAAAACTTAATTAATAATATAAAAGAATTTAATTTAATTAAAACTAATTTATACTTATTCACTATCTGATCTTAATTGATTTTCTGATTATTACAGTACAGTATGTACAATATTTTATTTTCCACAAAAATGTCATTCTTATCATCTTATTTGTTTTGCAAAAGCTCTACACTATCAAACTAGTTTGACAAAAAATATGTGGTGTGCCCAAATATGGTAGTGATATGCTCAAATATGGTAGTGATCTGATGTCATTGTGTCCATATATGGGCACATCACATTTGTTTGATAGAGTAGGGCAGGGCTTAATACTGTTATAATATATTATTATTAATATACATTGCAGCTCTCTTTCAGATACAGAACAAAAATACATTTTAAAAAAAAACTTTATAGTCTCTATCCTATAAATTATAGACATTATTAGCAATAGGCATTTTAGTTATAATATATCAATATTAGGTATCTTGCACTATAAGAACAGTTTTATGTCTCATTTTGTTTCAAGCTGTTTGTGTTTGTCGTTTAGTAATATGGATCAAATGGTTATTCATTTCTTTTCCATTGTTTTTTTTTAACCTAGGAATGAAAGTAATGAAGGGGATGTGGAAGAAATGGGAGGATGAAATTCTTAAAATTAATATGAGCAACTTCTGTCAGGTAAAGATATCTACTGTAAGGCGTCATTCACACTCTAATGACAAATTGTAATAAAAACTACAGTGCACAGTTTTAGTGAGTGAGATTTGCTCATGAAGCTATTAACAATGCAACCAGTATTTTAACCCAATTCTCTTTTGCAGGAAGTTGAAGTTTATGATTGTGATAAATTAATATTTCCAAAGCTGTATGAAGAAGAGGGTAATTACTCGCATCTCACCAGAGAAAAAGAAATGTATCATAAATTAGGTGCGTACCTTTAAATACATTTTCCCTGCAATTTTCGACATTTTGTAAAAAATAATGCATACTTTAAAAACATTAAAGCAGGTCATTTCTTGGTATTAAAAAGAGAAAAACAATGCACTACCAAAGTAGCTAGCTTATTATTTGGACTTAGTAGGCCTACCTGGTAAACAGCGTTGTAATTTGTGCAGTAATTGTTTGCCTTTCAATTCATTTAATATTATATTGTTTTGTCTAGGTAACGGTATAGATCGGCCACTCCTAAATGTTTACTATCGTTGCAGAAAAATTTTTGATAAAAACAACTATAAGGGAAGGTAAGTAAAGGTTTTGAAGGTTATCATTTGCACATACAAAGTGGATCCCAAAATATAATTACAGTATAACAATTTCAGAAATATTCTTATTTCTCATTTGTCATGTTCAAAGCTGTCTTCCTAATGATACTATACAGCTGTAATGCACTATACGACCCCCGGCGGGAGAGGTGCGTCATTTGTCCAATGTGTGTCGTACCTTATGAATACCACTATGACACCCATTGCATAAAAAAAATTTACGAACATTTAGGTGACTATGACGCATCCATTTTGATGCACTGTGACCATGTTGTTCATGATGTGGTGGATGATAAAGTGACAAACATTGACACACCATTGTTCATTGATGTGACGCACCTCTGCATCAATAATTATTTGTATTTCATTTCTTTATTCGAATTCATGATGCACCTCGCCCAGAGGTCGTATAGTGGGTTATACAATTGACAAGTGCATAACAACTATGGGTTGAGTTGAACCAGAATACCGTGGTAACTCCCTACTCATCGTGAAAGATAACTGCATTCTTTGAAGTGCTTACAAGCCATGTGTGTACACTAGACTTCCCTTCTAAGTTGTTATCTTATCAAGACTTTACCATTATCAGAATTACTTATATTCAGGAAGAACTTAACTCATTCAGAGTCATTTACTATGAATTAAAACACACTACACTTGGCCATTTTCTTTCTCTTCAAGGTATACCAGTGAGGAAGTAAAAGCAGTTGCACGCCTACATGCCAAATATGGAAGCAAGTGGACAAAAATAGGTCGTTTGATTGACAGGGCAGAAAATTCAGTCATCAATTGCTTTCGGTTTGGCATCGCTGCTAATAAAAGTAATAAATTGAGATTTTTTAGCAATTTAAATCAAATACCATTACTACAAACAGTTGAATACATTTTCAACTAGATTATCTTTATCACCACCATCGTTGATTAACATCATGTTAACAGCGCCATCTATGTCACACTATCATTACATCGCCATTTTTTTTCCTATTATCTCAAATTTGTACATGCATTTACATATTTCAGCTCTTGGTGTCTGGACAAAAAATGAGTGTAGGCAGTTGACAGAGGCAGTTCTAGAACTTGTATCAGGGGACTTGGGGTCTGAGGCATGGTATTATAACATCCCATGGGAGAAGGTGCAGAAAAAAGTGCCGACAAGAGAGGCTAAGCAGTGTAGGCATCAATGGTGAGTTGTCATAAAAAATGATGTCCAAAAAAACATTGTAAATGAAACAACACAGGATATGAAGTTCAATATTTATTTATTTTCTATGTTTTAGGTTGGCAATCCTGAGTGGTCTAACTCATGGGGAAACAATCTTGGAAAAAGACCCCTGGACCAAGACAGATGATGTCAAATTGATTGAAAGGTAAAGCAATAGTAATGACAACAAAACTTAGTATAGTCGGCCCTGGATGAATCTAAACTTCTGGTCAGATGCAAGATAAGTCAATCTAAAAGCTACTGGACTTGTGTTTATTTACATTGTTTTGCAAGCTTGTAACCAGGATTTTTACAGAGGGTTCATTTTTTTTTTCACGTAAAGGGCAAATTTATCATTTTTTCACTACTGATCTCTAGTTTTAAAAGGGCATTTTAGTAAAAAGTAGGGTTTGTTTAAACCTTCTAACCTCCCTGGTAGTCTGGGCTCCAGACGGAGTTTTTTCTTAATATTAGTAAAAATAAAAATATTTTTGCACATATGGCGTTTCATACGTGTATTACTTGAGTTTGGATACTCCGTCTGGGGAAACACACAAAAGTCGCGTGGTTTGACACCAAGAATTCTTGGTGCATAGATTATCCGGTTGACTAGTTTCAGCTGCATACGATTGGCTACTCACTCGTACACCGTTTTAATATTCATGTTTCAGAATTTCAAAGACTCAACAATAAGAAGGTACGCATGCACTATGTTACGTTTAGACAACGTGTACTTGGGTACATTAATGAAAGTTTCTGAAGGCTAGAAATGATTTTATACCGTATGCCTAGGCTAGTAGTAGTCTGGTAAACATTTGATGGGATTTTTCCCAAGAAAGCTCGTCTTGCTTCTCCGCAAATCAAACATTGAATGGATCATTTAATATTACGTGGAGATAATTTGATTTATTTCCCACCCAGACCCTGTCCTGTATGGAACGCCTCCTCTGCCTTCAGTTCACAATGGTCATGCAGTACACACCAATCGTCATGCAGTACACACCAATGGTCATGCAGTACACACCAATGGTCATGCAGTACACACCAATGGTCATGCAGTACACACCAATCGTCATGCAGTACACACCAAACATCATGCAGTACACACCAATCGTCATGCAGTACACACCAATCGTCATGCAGTACACACCAAACATCATGCAGTACACACCAATGGTCATGCAGTACACACCAATTGTCATGCAGTACACACCAATCGTCATGCAGTACACACCAATCGTCATGCAGTGAAATATTGCGTAATTTATACCGCCACCTATCGCCAAAATCGAATATCACGTGACGTTTATTAGACGGCTGTAAAACTACTAGGCCATCGACTCTAAGATTTCTTTTATGTTTGACATACAGTTTACTGTACTTATTTTAACCGCTACACATCTCTGTGAATGCTCTGTTTTTTATATATACAATAATTTATTATGCGAGACACATTGCAATTATTGAATTCCATAAAAGAAGTTTAAATAGTCTTAGTTTTACAGCCGTCTAATAAACATCACGTGATATTCGATTTTGTCGATAGGTGGCGGTATAAATTACGCAATATTTGACTGCATGACGATTGGTGTGTACTGCATGACAATTGGTGTGTACTGCATGATGTTTGGTGTGTATTGCATGACGATTGGTGTGTACTGCATGACGATTGGTGTGTACTGCATGATAAATGTGAACGACGATTGGTGTGTACTGCATGACGATTGGTGTGTACTGCATGACGATTGGTGTGTACTGCATGACGATTGGTGTGTACTGCATGACGATTGGTGTGTACTGCATGACGTTTGGTGTGTACTGCATGACGATTGGTGTGTACTGCATGACCATTGGTGTGTACTGCATGACCATTGGTGTGTACTGCATGATAAAAGTGAACTGAAGGCAGAGGAGGCGTTCCATAGTCCTGTTCTGTGTAGTGGTGTAGCCCTGTCTGTTGTGTGTGAATCCTGTTTTGTGCCGGTGGTGGTATGTAGGCCTACCTTATTGGCGTTTTATTTGGCAGGTCATACGTGCAAGTTGAGTAGGATCTACGAAGGAGGCCTAGGCTATAAGGACTAAACAATTAATAAACAAAACAACTTGGCATTACGATTTCATATTTCAACAGTCTGGATCGTACATTCAGCACTGTACGTACTCGATCTTTTTCATTTTGAAACAAAATGGTCATTGGTTGATTCGAAATCCATATTTACATACCGCCCGCCCCATATAGCCAAATACGGTATCATAAACCTGCATCATTCTTATCGGATGTTTGCGGTCTGCAAATCGATTTCGATACGTGTTTCACAAGTTTGTATTTTCAGACAAAAATCGCGGTCGAAATAAAAACAAATAAATTTAAAAAAAAAGATAATACAGACTTGGGGCAAGTCTACCTCCCTGGCTACGAGCTTGGTTTATTTCTTGGATTAATAACAATGTACACAATAACTCTTTCAATGGACTTTAATTAGAAAAAGACTTAAACAAGTTTTTTTTATTTAAGAATGAAATTTATTTGTTGTTTCTCACAGGATTTATGAAATGAATATTCATGATGAAGAAGAAATTGATTGGTTGGCTCTTTTGCCAGAATTAAAAAAGTTAGATATTTTGTTTCTCTATTTTTTTAAATAATTTTCAATTAAACCATTGTATATTGTGAAAGTAGAAGACTAGAATTTGATGATCATAGAATTTCTTTTTTTTCCCACATCATCCAACAGCAAATACATGACTTGTCAATTAAGGTTCTATTTTGTTCAATGTGTGGAAAATAAATAAATGAAATGCAAGGGTGGAAAAATGTATAAACCAAATAAGATTGTTGCTGTATTGGAATGGCAGGCATAAAACCAAAAATCCTGGGATTGGTATGGTATATCGACCACTAAGTCACAGTGCCACTACACAATAACTTGTATCTATAATAATTGTTTACAATAATTATGTATCATTTAATTAACGATTTAATAATCTTATTTTTATTTGTTTTCAGAAAAGTTTCTCCTCAAAAACTACGATCTCGTTGGTATACTATTAAAAGCAAGCATGTTCCAAGACATCATTATAAAGATCTAGATCGTATGTTCTACTACACTTAATGTAAATCCTCGGGTATAATCCCACTTCGGGTCTAATCCCACCCCTTATTTATATTTGATTACACAGGTATATTCCCGGGTAGTCAGAGTATAATCCCACCCCTTTATTCTAGACGGGTGGGATTATACCAGAGGACAGTATATGAGACATTTTACTTGTATATAACTAATAACATTGTTTGAACGATATAGCATGTTATTTCAAATAAAAAATGGTTCATCAAATAAGATCTGATTTATTTACTAATCTTAGATATGTTGGTGTTACTTTTTATAGAAATTTTGGATTATATTGCGGATGAAGTTTTACCTATATTGAAAGAAAAAGCAAGGAAACAAGAAGAAAGGGCAAAAAAGACAGAAAAGGAAAAGGGATTAAATATAACATCTGTAGAATTTATTGAAAGTGATTCAGATACAGATGATGATTAATTCTTTTATGACAATAAATTAAAAGGGTCTGCCTTTCAAAACTTTTCTATGATAAAAAAAAATCTCAGAAAACAAATATTGAGCTTTCAACTTTAAACCAACTCTTTGAATATAATATG
The DNA here is from genome assembly GCF_964355755.1 of Antedon mediterranea. Classification (NCBI taxonomy): domain Eukaryota; kingdom Metazoa; phylum Echinodermata; class Crinoidea; order Comatulida; family Antedonidae; genus Antedon; species Antedon mediterranea. The sequence goes on along the minus strand of NC_092673.1, from coordinate 32,234,208 downwards.
CTTTACAATGAGTGAACAATAATCTGTAATGTATGTAGTATAATGTAAACATGCCTCAGAAACCTTGTGATTAAATGAAATGACACTTTACACATACAGATCCTGTCAGGCAGTGACAATATATTTTAGTGATTTAAGAATGGATTAAACATTAATTTTACATTTTCTAATAATAAAATACAAATTTTGCACATCTTGTGTTTGCTTCTTATTTGTATAAAGGTTAATAAAAAAAAACACATTGAACAAAATTGATGCACAAATGACTTTTTGAAAGTCATTACATGAGGGATTTCCCCCTTCTTACATCGGAGGATTTCCCTTTCTTACATCGAAGGATTTCCCTATCTCATATCTGAGGATTTCCTCTGTTTATGTCAGGGATTTTCCACATTCATTACAGTGATTAGTGACCACAACTGAAAGTGCAATGATTGTGATATATTTGATTTTACAATGATACAGTAGAACAACAACATCTTTGGGACAAACAAAATGTCTTCTAGGGGTGTCCAATAAAAAGGGTTGACTGTATTGCTTTAAAACTGCCTTTTGTTCGTTTTACATAAAAGTGTCCCCTTAATACGAGTGTGTCTCCTAAATATGAGGGTGTATCATTAATATGAGGGTGTATCATTAATATGAGGGTGTCCCCTTAATATGAGGGTGTATCCTTAATATGAGGGTGTCTCTAATAATACGAGTGTGTCCCCTTAATATGAGGGTGTCTCTAATAATATGAGTGTGTCTCCTTAATATGAGGGTGTCCTCTTAATATGAGTGTGTCCCCTTAATATGAGGGTGTCCCAAAGGTTCTGTAGTACATTTGATATTTTAATTTCCCTTGCATACAGTAACACATGAAGTTCATATTTTAAACCATCATTTTGATGCCAATGTTCTATTTTTTACCCACCATAGCTGATCAGTTACCACATTATAAGACCGTTTTTATATAGAATCAATAAAACACAGACACATGGTTTTGTAAAAGACATTTTATATATTATTAGGTTACAGTTTACATGAATCCTGCTCCCATATCAAGTACTACTTAATACATGAATTAGTGCTGTTAACCATTCAATTATCTGTACAATGTTATTTCTTTTCTTAGTATATTATTTTATAAAAGGTAAACGACCTGTGACTATTTTGTACAGTTTCAACAACACTGCTGAAAGTGTACAGTACTTTAGGAACAGTGTGTGACGCTCAACAACACCACCTGTAATGTCATTTACCACCTGCGTAAACTTTCAAAAGCCACCTGGTACATAATTGTGGCACCTGTATGCAAAACACCAGGTTGACTGGACTCAATGTTGATTGTAACAATGTTTGTGTTCACTTCCAGTAGGCTGTTTATTCATTACGGATTCATTTTTTTCCCAAGCAATTATAATCACAATTTACTGTGGCAATGTTGTTTTACCATTGAATTTATACCTGGTTTCAAGGTGGTGGAATTATATACAGTTACATACAACATAATATTAATACCCTTAAAATAATTGATAGCTCTGCTTGTTACATACCGTATCATTCCAAAAAGGGCGTGTTTAACTTTAGCATTAATTAGATAAATAAGTAACATGTAAATGGTTAACTAGTATAAGTAACATTTAGATTCTAGAAGTACAAAAAAGCATCTTTGTATCTGTCGCCAATACTTAGAATACTTCCCAATTCTGTCTATACCAACAATACATTATTACCAAGATTTAAAATTAACGTTGTTAAAATAATATACTAATTAAAATAACAGCATATATTACAAACACCAATGTGGGTTTTAACACTATGAATAATACAGAAAAGCAAATACAAATACGCAAGCACTGATCTTGGATTATAACATCATATGTTCAATAAAATACAAACAAACTATTAAAGACAAAATAAGGCAACAATAAAACCATTGTTATGATATTTGTACAGACAATTTTTAAATACTTTATTATTCTCTTAAAATGGATGTAATACATTTGGTTGGAATATCATTTAATTACACGATCTAATTATTGTTTTTTTTTTTATTTTAAAATGCAAGACTAGCACCTTACTCTCAGTCTCTAGCTAAAGCATAATTTATAGTACAAGTAAATGAATAACAATTATTGAAACAAAAATTAAAATTGATTAAAGGGTCTTTTACACCTGTTCCGGCACGGTTCGGGTCTGGCGCAGGAAAATCAAATTTAAAAACTTTGTGGAGAATCGTGAAAAACGAAACATTGATGTTCAATTTGATTTGCAGGTGTGAGAGACCCTTAACTAAACAGCAAATTTGTAACAATTTGCTACCCAACAAGACCCACTGGGCCCATTCAGACTCCTTGGTGTCTTTATCAGACTCCCCTTACAATATAAGATTGACTTGTTCTATTTGTGGACTGTACACATTATTGTCTATTCATTTATATACACTGTATTATTTATTTGTGACAATAAACAGAATTGAAGAATCTATATTACAAACATGAAGTCTTTTTAAAATGCTTATCCTTAATTGTCTATTTTGGTGTGTACTGTACTTATCAGCAACAATCTCTGGCAAAGATCTGCAATATTTAGAAACATAAATTACATTACATATGTAACAGCACAATATTCACAAGGAACAAATCAAAAACTGATAATTTTCCATGAGAAAATAAAAAGGTTTATTCACGACAGGACATCCCAGGTCACGTCATAGGTCAGTGCTGTGTTAATCAAACAAACACAGGATTTTCATCATTTTCACAGCCTTCCTGTTTTATTGAAAGTTTATGGAAGACACAGTGACAACCCATGCTGTATAAATGCCCAATGTTACAGTTTCAATAAATAAAATGCTTTCTCTCTCATGGAACGAAGAATAGTATGATGACTACAACCATGACGATAAGTAACGTAAAAATTGCCATCCATTGTCGTCGATCTACAAAAAAAAAATTTGAATTTTAAAAAGAAAATAATTGTTTTGATGTTATATCTTGGAAAGTAATAAAGAATAAATTTAACTAATTGACATTAAAACCAATACCGATAGTCATACAAAAAAATGTAAAATGTAATATATATTTTATAATCAACTAGCAGAACTAATTTGTTGGTGGGAGTGTCTGGTTGTGTCTTTTCTCTTCTAGAAAAAAACATGGCCTATTGGTTTCATTTCATGTGTTACATATTATGTACTGAATACTGCAATGTACTGACTCTTGTTATTTATAATGACTTCTTAATGTCACTAATAAAATACAATTTGTTAAGGTTTCTGATGGTGATATACACACTGTTAGACATGCTGTAATTGTAGCAATAATGGCTAAATGTAGATATACCCGAAACCAACAATAATTCAAATACTATTACAATATAAACAATGTTTATAACGTCATTACATTATACTACTGATATATTACTATTAATAACATATTTTGGCATATGATTTCATGTGTTAAATTGTGTTTAAAAACAACAGTTAACAAAACAAAAATATTTATATTTCAAATTCTAAAAATCATGTTATTATAACGTCATTAGATTATGCTGAAACTGATACAATTCTATTAATATCATATTTTGAATTATGATACAACTATCATCATGAGAATTGGTAAGAGAGATTAAAATTTTATTATTGAGAACATGGATTGTATTTGTTGTCCAACTTGGAGTTATAATATTATAAAATATAAAAATAAAGATATTAAAATCATAACGGTATCAGTCTACTACAGTACGTCACAATTTGGTAAAATATATTTGTAGGTATAGTCCCTTTAATAGGACTGTCCCCTGAATAGAGGTTACCTGTAGTGTTAAAAAATACATTGCCATTCATTCGTTTCACAGGAAAGTGTGACAAGTGTCCCCCTTAATAGGGATGTCCCAAAGAAGTGTTCTATTGTATTATACATACCATGATATAATATTTACATTTTAGTTAACGTCATTAAAAACTATGACAAAATGTTTTTTAGTTGTAACAATGAACTTTACAAAAATTAACGATAGCGTTTCTAATTAGCTGGCTATTGTCGTGTCTCCCTAATGAGCATTTACAACCCTGAATGACAGTAATTAATGAGCTAAATGGTACAGTAGGATGTATAACAACATTCTGATTAATGCATTGATAAGATGTCGAAAAATATGTAATGTAAGATGTCAGATAAGATGTCAGAAGTTGTTAGATTTGATTATTCTGGACTCAGTCCACCTAATTAACAAACTAAACAATATGCCTTGCTACTGTAAGGTTATAAAGACTTAAACATAACATGTTACAAAACATGTAAATGTCAAAAGATATTACAGTTAATTATGCTGGACAGTTCATCTAATTGCCAAACTAAACAATGTGCCTTAGTAAGGCTGAAAACATGTTGATGTGAAGATGTTGTGTAACATGCAATGTCATCTGCAGATTGATGGAGTATAATAATTGATGGTCTGCAACCCATCCTGTAGAATTAAAGGACAGGTTACAGACTGTTTTTCACAATACAAAATGCCACTTCATTTATTCCAAAACACACATATAATGTTACAGTAGGCCTACAGTATGCCGCATGTTTTTTTAAAGCATTTTTCTGCCACACTTTTAACAATGTAATATACAGTATTACTGTTGTTTGGTCTACTGAGAATTTACTAAAGTTAAACATTTTTATAATTTTACACTGTACATATTTAATTAATTGTTAAAATTATATTGTTGTATATGCACAGCCCCAGGAAACAACGACGAGTTGATCTGCTCCTCCATGAATAAATAAAGTTGAATTGAATATCTAATATTGTATTATTTATATAATAAAACATGAAATACATATTTATTTTTTGAACATTATTATGAGGACAGTAAAATGGCTGTTTTTTTCAAACGATTTATTGGATATCATGATTAATTGATTAAAAAAAACAGACAAGATAATAGTTTCATTAGACACATGATAAGAGGTGTACAGTTTCTTAAAACTGTCTGCAAGATGGAATAAATACTTACCATTTGACATTCTAGTAACCTTCGCCATCTTTTTCATAACTGAGTCAAGTTTGGAATCTGTGTTTTCTAATTCAGCAGAAAAGTCATCCAACATACTACAAAGATCAATGATTTTGAAAATAATTTTTGTCATATTTTGTTCAATTGTTAAAATAATTATAATTTTTAATTTTAAATCAATGGAGGAGTATCATGCTAAATTTTAGTTTTAAAAAAACAGTAGAAAATATTATTAAGCTTTTATAATATGCAACAAAAAATTCATCATAAATGGAAACTGTCATGAAGGAGTGGTTAGACTATTATAAACTGAATTGAATGTAAAATAACAATGGGACAACAAATGATTAGCATGGCATGGTTGTGGGTAGACTATTGCGCCTGAAATAACAGGAAATGATCACTGAACTTTAATAACCTGTGTGAGTTAGACAGCATAGCAATTTAATGAGAAGCTTTACTAATAGTGTACTGTATTATGAAAACAGCAATATGGCATATTCTATTGCAATGTAAAGCCATAATAATAGCATAAAAAGGAAAGTTAAGCACTGTCTACACTATCAAACTAGTTTGATGTGCCCACATATGGTATTGGTATGACATCATCGTTTTCATGCGCCCAAATACTTTTTTTTGTCGTCACATAGATAGTGTAGACAGAGTTAAGAATAGGCTGAAAATTTGAGGGTGTTCTCCATGGACAAATTAGTGTATTGTACAATAACCCGTGGTTTTAAATAAACATTTCTTCATTTTTTTATACTAAAGGAGATGATTGTATTATTTTAATTTTATTTAATTGTTCCATTATCAGTTAAATCATAAAATATTGTTGAAATAAATAAATACTATAGATCCAGGTGGTACTGTACATATTTAATACAAGGATGAAAGACCCTACATCCTGCTTCCAATCGTAAAGCTCTGTCTACACTATCAAACTAGTTTGACAAAAAAAGTGTGATGTGGCTATATATGGTAGTGATATGACATCATCATGTCTATATATGGGCACATCACATTGTTTTGTCACATAAAGTTTGATACTATAGACAGAGCTTAAGAGTGGCAAATGCTCTGTCTACACTATCAAACTTCATGTGACAAAAAAATGTGATGTGCCCATATATGGACATGGTGATGTCAGGGAAAAATTTCATTTGAAAATTTTGTTTAGCAAAATTGCTAATCAAACTGATTTTTTAGTCAAGAAACATAGTTTTGTATTGTATTTTTTGCTACACAATTGTAGAAATGTGTAGCAAAAAGGTTGTTTTGTATAGCTTTTTGCTATGCTACACTGGCGAAATTATTCCCTGGATGTTATATCACTACCATATTTGTGGAATATCACTACCATATTTGGGCACATCACAATTTGTTTGATAGTGTAGACAGAGCTTATTGCAGGACATTTTAAAAACGAGAAATAATTGGCCTCATCAGCAGGCCTACTTACACTGCTTGTTCGTCTAGTTCTGTGCCTATTGCTTGTCCCATATGACGTAACACACCAACACTATCTACAACTTGGTCGAGCTGATCATTTTGGGATTCCATAATTAACTGAAAAACAAAATATAATGTATATAATATTGGCAACAAATAATTTATGAAAATGAAAAACAAGACACAGGATTATATTACAACTGGAATTTGACAAATCATAAAAACATAATTTATGTTCACAACATGACCAATTTTACTTTTTACTGTGCCAAGGTCATGACATTTTAAAGTTTGACATACTGTACCACAACAAGTCTATAAAAATGCACATAAATGCATAAGAGGATCCAAGGTGCAATGCAAAAGCTGGGAAATTAAAGTTTAAAATATGTGTATACATTTTTTACATTGTAATAATATCTAGTTTTGTTCTTTTTTACACCATATGGAGTTTTAAAGTGGCATGTAATGTACTGAAAATATCAGTAAAGCCTATATAACTTGAATAACCACCCAGTATATCACCGGGCGGTTTAGAATTAATGTTCTTTGCCTGTTGTGTTTGAATATATATTATATATATATAAATCCAAAGGCAAATTACTAAAAAAAATGACAATGCTGTGGGTATCAGTGGCTGGATCTCAATGGAGATACAAAAATAAAAAGCGAAAAGCTAAATCAAAACGATAAAGTAAACAGCCAGAAAAGTTAGCAGAGCTTTCGGGCAACACTAGCCCTTCATCAGTGCAAGTGAAGGAATTTGGATAACGTCAGAGTATAATTTATAAAGCTGGCAAGTGCTGCCTGGGTGGACAGGAATATAAACAAATCAGGCAAAGAACATTAAATATATATTATTACATACAGTAATGGTAAAGTATACAGTGTACATAATTGTGAATGACAATATAATTACTCTAACTTATAAGAAATTATTTCATAGCTTATCTTATGTGGACATACAGATACAATGCCAGCGATAGTAAATAAAAGGTCATACAAAAAAATAAAAACATTGCAAAATCACAAAACTTCCTAACATCATGTTATTTTAGGGTAACAATACACAGTAGTACACAATGTCTTTGAGAAACATAGCAAAGAAAACTAATGTATTACAGTAGCTTATTTGTACTGTATAATTCATTTCTATTTTAGGCAAACATGTTGTTACAATTCTGTCAATTGTTGTTTCTCTGAACTATGCTCCCATCTTGTAAAATGTTTCCTGTGGAATTGCTAACCAATTGGACAGGAACATTACTTGAAAGAAAGCCCCATTATAGCCTAATAGTAGGCCTACTGGGTATTTTCAATAGAACAGTCAATCTTTCAAGTCATGCAATATTCGCACCATTCAACTCTTAGGACCTGAATTTCAAGCAGAATTGTTCCAAAGTCTTGGTTGGGTTATAATTTTCATGATTTCATTACCATTTTAAATTTAGGGGCTGATCCAGGATTTTTAAAACAGGTGAATGCTAACATATAATAGACGACTCTCCAAATTACCAGTCTCTCTGAAAACCAGGAACGCCAGACTTTTTACCATTAAAAACACATTCCGAATACCAGACTTTCTGGAAAACCATTATTTAGCCAGCCCAAAGGTTTTCCGATATTGGGAGAGTTGACAGTATTACAGTAATATCCTGTTGTTAATTATAGATATCAAAATGTAGTTAATGTCATTTTATCTGTCAGTGCCAAATGGAAAAGGATGTGACGCTTCCTCCTGGATCTACTGTACTTATTAATTGATATTAATTATCTTTATTTTTTGCACAACATTACAAGCAGTGTGGAATATTAAATCCTAGTCTCTTTACTGTATTTAAAAGTATTTGATTATTCTATGTTGTGAATTATGTAAACTTACCACACAATACAATATTGGTTTTGTTCAATTTATACTCTCAATGCAATTACAATATTTGATTATTACCATATGCTGTGATGTTGCGTACTATACTGTAGACAATACTAAACTTATATCTCTCTGGCTATACCATAGATCACTACCATATTTGGGCATATCACTACCATATTTGGGCATATCACTACCATATTTGGGCATATCACTACCATATTTGGGCATATCACTACCATATTATCCTAGTGTAGACAGAGCTTTAAATGCGGCGGCATTAATAATACACATTTCTATAATATACAACAATGGTAATAATAGACTGAATGATCTATTAAGAAATGACTCATTCAGATTTTTTTCAATAAATGGTTTTAAATGGCCATTGAAAGTAGGTTGTCTAGTATTGTACATTTTATTACCCACTGTATTCATAGAATACTGTACACAGCTCATCAAGTCGACAACAGTGGGTAAGAATACTAATATAAACAGATTTACTGTTAAGTTTATTTAATAAAGCAAAAGTTTTATAGATAAGATAGAGAGCTTTACATAATTTCGACAGTAAAAACTTTATTAATTATTGGATCTACAGTACTGTACAGTACTTAAGGAGGAATTTTTCTATATAATCTTGTACTACCTGTACAGTAAACAAATAACAGTATTTTAAACTATATAATTTATTCAACCAGATTTAAGTTTTAATAATTTAATTCTAAAATATTGCTTGCTTACAGCAATTATATCTATAAATTACTTTAACACATATTATATTTTACTTGTATTTTTATAAATAAACATATTAATATTATGTATAAAGTTGTTTTGACTTACTTCTTTCAAAGTTACTGTAATTCAATTAAAAATTGTTTTTGATTATAATTTTGTGAAAAATAAAATGCTTGTTACAATACGGTAAAAGTATCATAACAAATTTTATGAAAAGTAGAAATTAAAGTTAGCAAAATAATTGAAACTTGGAAACAGGAGAATTAAAGCTGTGGTGTATGAATACTGTACATTTTGTTATTTGAGCTAAAGACTTCTCAGTGGTAGGGAAAGGGTCACCACATCTGTCATAATGTTGACCTTGTTCCTAATACTAAATTACCTTATGGATATTAATAACATATGTGCTGTGGATAATTGGCATTTTTAAGACAGAATTTTGATAACAACAAAATGGACTAGGTAGATAGTAGTAAAACCTAGTACAGTACATTTGAGTTTTTCAACAGTGTGCAGTTAGAAAGAGATGAATAATTTGGTGGGTTTACTGGATACAGTATTGAAGTTTAAAATGCCTGTTGTAAAACCAAAATGATATGTATCCAAGGTAACCCTGACAAACACAGGATAATCTCTTGATACTAATTGGAATAAATTGTAGTACTTTAAAATACCGTGTTAACAAAATAATTGTTTTGAAATAAACATTAACATATATATTACAGAGATAAATCAATGCACACATGTATCATATGTGGGAAAATTTCAAGAGGCTTATATTTTGATATCTCTTTAATCTTTATACAACTTTGTATACACATAGGATTCAAGAAGTACTTGATAGAAAGTCAAGGACAGTGCCACAATAATACAGTAATAAAAACAGTGTCTATATTGATTATGAGTATTACTGTACTGTAGTAGAAATCGTGTTATCAATAGGTATCCATAATTATTACTAGTCTATACCTGTGCATTTTTTCTTATCTCAGAAGCAGAAAAAAAAAAACTAATGATAAGGAATATCAGGAATCGTTTTATGAGCATACAGTAATCTTTTCATTACTTGATTTTGGCACATACTGTACATACAATCTTTATCTTACACTGTACATCAAATAGAGTTATATGATTGGAAGAATTGCATATCATCAATTATTCATATTATTCTTACCTCTTGTTGCTGCCTGGAATTTTCAATAAAATTTTGATTTGAGTTTTCGATTTCATTGTCTAACCGCGAGTACTTTCCTAATCCTTTGCTTGGCCCATTATTCATTAAAAACTGAAAGATATAAATAAATATAAGTTCATTTATAATATACAGTAATATATGCACTGTCTGGACAAGATACAGTAAACCTGAGAATTACAATTACAATGTTTAAATTGTGACTGGAAGTAAACAGTGCTTTGTATCAAGTCTATGCTACTGTTTAGGTCAAAGGTCATTCTTTTCTCTTCTGTAATCTTTTTTTAAGGAAGACAAATTTTAGTAAAAACTTAAATGCAATACATTTTTCATACCTGTCTTCCTCTGCTTTCTTCTTTTGATTTGGTCTTCGCACTGGACATGTGTTCTTTCATCTCTTTTACACGTTTCTTTGTATTCTCAACAAATAACCGCCGTTCATCAAGGTCTAAACTGTCAATTTTAAACTTGCGTGGGTTTGCCTCCACAATTCGTAAAACAAATATGTTAAAGAAATTTATCCATTATTTATTTTACTGACACAGTACTATGGAGGATACCTCCATTACATTACAGTACCTACTGTTTACCTGTATGTAATATATATGTAAATCAATGTAAAATTATTTTAAAGAGTATATTTTTAAATGCACACATTTTTAACACAATTTATGCTGCGGGTACAGTATTTACAAATTTATAAAAGTGAATTTAAATTCTATACTAATCACATGCTATTTATACAGTTAGACAAAGTGACACATGCCCTGCATGACCCCAATAGTTGAGAATCCTATGAACCAAAAAATGAACAATATTGAATGTAAAAGCAAGGTGATTTAGTGACGTTTAATTTAATGGTTAGCCAGGTGGAGGCACTTAACTCAAGTTATAAAAAGATCTCATGATTACTGATTAATAGAAATAAAAGCTATTCAATATCACTTGTTTTTCGATTAAAAACATTCATAAAAATGTTCAAAACAATGAAAAAACCACACAAGGCAATTTCTGAGAATTAACAAGCAATGATTATATCAAAACTTTAGGTACACTTCTTTGATTAAATGGAATTGAAAAAATTATTTTATTTAGGTGATATTATTATTAATGTAATTTTTAGGTTGGTATCTAATTTTTCTAATTAGCTTTATTTATAAATTAATAGAAAGCAAAATCCAAATATATATTTTTTTATTTTTAGACACCATCCAACAATAAGCACACATCTTTTCAATCACTTTTAGGTTGGGAAACCCATGCTTTTTGTAAACCAAGTCTTATATGAGGTTTCGCTTAAAGATGTACCCTATTGTCCCTTTGACTAATTCTCAAAAAAAATTTTTTTTTAAATTTTGAAAAAAGGGGGTCATTTTGAAGTATCATAATAGTTAATAACTTTCATGAAATCTTTGTTTACTTTCGCTTGCGACGATTTCCCAGACGAAATGTAATCTAATTAATTTACCTGTTAATTACGTAAACTTGTTGTTTTTGGCTCGATTTTTCGACTTAAAGTGAATAACTTTAATATTACTTTGATATGGCTAATTTAAATTTAGAATATATTTTTTTTTCATTTTTTGTGTTTCAAGGGACAATACATCTTTAAGTTGTTTGCTGTGAAAAAAATAAAGTAGGAGTGTTTGAGAGGGCCAAGATTCGAAACCAAAAGGACTCTTGGATTGTTACAGTAAAGAAGCATGTTAACCAGCAAACATCAGTGCCAGTATTAATCAAGGATATCAATTGTTTCTTCAAGATCTTCTAAGTCCCACTCTATACTACGTAGACTATTCCTCAACTCATTTGTTGTCCAATCATATTCCTCCTTACTAACAGATTCGGGATCTTCTAAAACTTCTGACCATCTCTGATAAAGTGTTTCTGAATTGTTTACTGCTTTTTCAACTTCTCTGTAAACAAATTAAAACTAACATTGTTTTCTCAGTGATTGACAACCTTCAATAAAGTTTTTTCAAAGAATTGAAAATCTAAAAATGCTCAAAATCAAATCCTTGGCCTTTTCCTCAATTCCCTTTAAATTAGCAATAGCAAATAATGTGTCAAAAAAAGGAAACAAACAGAAATATGCCTACTGTATTATTCATTCATTATAATTATATTCTAAAATATTAAGCTGGAACTTAAATCGAAGGCGTACCTAATGCCAGTGTTTTTCATTAAATTGTTTATAAGTCGGCCTAGCCTACTACTACTACTAGCCTAGCAGATAGGCCTATTACTAATATACTAGGCTACCGCTAGCTAGGCCTAGCTTACTACTACTAGCCTAGGCCTAGCTAGTAGTAGTAGGACTACTACTAGTACCTACTAGTGAGTGTCATTTATTAATAAATATCATAAAAGCATACTCCACTACTCTAGGCCTTGCGCAAGATCACTATGTATGAGTGAACAGAGGGCCGGGATAATTTTATCCGCCTAGAAAATAACTTCTTATTTTATGATACTCAGGCCTAGCTAACAGCCTAGCTCAAGTGACAAGAGATTGATTGAAAGAAGAGATTGATTGAAAGCTGAGACGAATTACTTACTCTTTGACAACAAAGAATGGGTCTTCAACCGACATGACTGATATAATCCACTAAAACAACTTGTGTAAATGAATCAAAAACCGTGAACAAGGTGTCCTAATATTTACAAACCATTAGCTCATGTCATATTTAAGGAAACATGAAAAAATACAGGGAAATCCGGCGAGTAATAACAGACGAAAACAAAGAAACGAAAGTCTGTTTGCTCATTAGTTGACGTATGATCCGCCGAGAAGAAAAGAAGAGTGGTGGGCGGCGTGAAAATTGCCCTCCCACTTTTTGATGGCCTTTAAAAATGAATAGATATTTTGTATAGACAATTATTATTTCATACTTGGTGGTTGTACTTTTATTTACAAAAAAAAAATTAAAAAAATCAATTAAACCTTTATTTTTGTGTATTATTAATATCAAGAATTTTGGCTATTAATTCCAATCTTTATTGGACCATTTTTTATAATCTTGTTTTAACACGCAGCACAATGTCAAAGGTTAAATTTTGATGACTCAAAAATTAAAATTGAAAATTGAACGGAAAAATCCGTACTAAACATCTGCTTTAAAATGTAAAGGTAAATTAGTTTATTGTATTATTTTGTTTTTTTTACCAGTGCAGTTCTGTTGTTATGCTAGCCTACGCCTCTATCTACTGCTAGAAATCTACTTAGCGTAGTTAGGCTAGCAAATCATGTCATGTTTTAATCATGCGAGGCCTAGCCTAGCTAGGCGCAGCCTATTTTAAAATATAATTAGAGAGGGGGTGGTGTCCCTTTCCTCCGGCTGTGGTTGCTCCTAGACTATCGTGCCTAGGCCTAATCATTTTGCACTAGGCCTACCTAGGTACAGTAGGCCCACCATTTCTAGATCTAACCTGTAAACTAAATGAACAATTTGTTCATTTATCAAATTTGTTTATCAAAAATAAATCTCAACCATTTTTTTTTGTGGGACTCTAGCCTACTAGTTAGAGGCTAGGCCTAGGCCTATCCCATTTTGAACAATGAATGTTACATGGTGGTAAAAATGGTCTATATATATAAATATTTTTACACTAGACAAATCTTTATTTAACCTTTGGACTTTTAACAAAATGCAATGTTCTGTAAAATATTAACTGTAAAAGTTTCATGCATGAACAAGCAATATGAGCCGAAAGCTGTTACCAAACCTTTACTCAGTCATAAATAATATGTTACATAGATTCAGAAAAATAATTTCATAATTTATACCATAAAATATTCACACTGCAATTTTGTATTGGTACATGTTCAGAATTGTTTTTAATCTGATAATTGTACTGTGCAGTAGTCTAGTCTACGTTAAAGTAAGTATTGTACATGATCTAGATATCTATTAAGGCATTCATTACAGTATTTAAATCATAAATTTCCATTAACATTTGCGCACTGTCTAATGCCATATTATTGAAATCTACTGCATCACTATAGATAAATAACCTTTTATGTTATCTTCCAAAATCAATATAAATGATTGGTGTTTTTTTCTTTCAGATGCTGTTTCAGTGGATTGAGTAAATACTATTTGAATTTTAACTACTGTATCCAGTTGGTTTGACCACATCTACAGACAAAATGGTTTTCACTAAGATTGCCATCAAGGAGTCTGACATTCTTAAACTCGTTCTGGACTTCCTGAGTTCCAGAGAACTGCTGATGTCCATGAGAACAGTTGAGAAAGAAAGTGGTGTTGTGAATGGACTATTTTCAGATGATGTATTGTTCCTGCGTCATCTGATCTTAGATGGTCAGTGGGATGATGTCCTGGAATTCATCCAGCCGTTAGAAGGCATCCCTACCTTTGAAGAAAACGTCTTCCGTTACAAAATATTAAAGCATAAATACTTAGAAATGCTGTGTATGCAAAGTGAAGATTTTCAAAACCAAATGGAGCTCTCGGCTGAAGAAGTTGCAAGTTGTTTGAAAGAGTTGGAACCTTACTGCCCATCGAAGGAAGATTACAATAACCTTTGTCTTTTATTGACGATACCAAGGTTGGCAGATCATGTGGATTTTAAAAACTGGAGTCCAAGTATCGCACGGATGCAGTGTTTTAATGATGTCTGTCCACTGGTCAGTAAATTCTTACCTGTTGATAAACACTCGGTGGAAGGTGATTTTAAATGCAGTTCAGATCGTTTGTGTCAACTTCTGATGAAAGGACTTTTATTTGAAGCATGTGTTGATTTCTGCCAACAGAAAGCTACATCAAGGAATGTGAAAGGCATATCACAGACATTTGATAACCTTCTGAATGGAACCAGCTGCGATGACGCAGATCTTAGTTTGTTGTCATGGCTTCAAAGTATTCCAAAGGAAACCTTTGGTTGTCCATTTGAACAACGCAGTTTAGAAATTGAATGCGACAAACTTTTAAAACCTAAGACTTCTTGGTCAGAACAAATCCTTACACCGATGACACCCACCCCGATAAGAAGAGGCTCATCTCCGTCTCCTTCCACGCCAACGCTATACCGCGGTAGACCTTGGTCGGCAGGACCTCAACGGCTTTCGCAATCTCTTACACCATCTATGGAGGCTCTAATATCACAAGCGCGCCGTGAAGAGGAGTTGCGCGGTTCTTTGAATGGCAATCCGTTGTCCCATTCCTTCAGTAATTTCCATATGGGAGGTGGAAGTGCAAGTAAGCCAACACCACTCCCGAAGGTTACTGAGACTGTCGAGAGAAGTCCTCCTGATACTACTAGGATTAGTAACAGAGCGTCTCCAATATTAAGGCAAACCCCACAGGTAAGGAATATTTAAAATTCTTAAATATGATCCAAAAGATTGTACAAACATTAATGGTTCATCATTTGAGAATCTGGTATAAAGTAAATGTTTTAAATTAAATTGAAAATTAATTTCATTAGCCAATTGTAGCGGATCCTGTTGCAAATTCCATGCATAACATGTATCAGGAACACCAAATGCAACGAGAACAGTTGCGACAACAAATGGAAGCACAAGAAAGACGACGCGAGGCTCTTCAACGAGAATTACTGGACCAAAGCAGCGCTATCGGCTCTGCCTCTGTCATCGAGGGACCACAACATGGAACGTCAACACCATATCAGTCAACAGATTCAAGACCACCCTCTACGGGAATTGTTGCGAATAATAGGATAAACAAAAATATGACACCTGTGCCAAATCAAGTAGGCTTTACTATTTTAATTATTATTTACCACTTTCTGTAATTGAAGTATAGTATCAAATTTATTTATTTTTAATTCCACCATATTTCTTTTGTCAATATTTTTACATGTGACTAAGTATTTAATATGTCACTAATTCTAGTTTATCCATGATACCTCTAGTAACTTATAAAAAAGCTGTCCACTATTTTGATATATTTGTACTGTATGTTAATTCAGATGTTTATTACTGTATACAATATTATCACAATATATTTACTCCATTGTGGTTTGTTAATCTTCATGGTGTAAACAAAAATTACTGCTTAAATATATAATTTCAGAAGCTTTGTTGGAAAGCTTATAAACATCAAACATATGAAAATTACTATAAACATAGTGTAATTACTTTTAACACTAGTTTTCACATCCAGACACTTTCAATGAAAATATTTTATTCTGTTCTGTCTGTTATAGACAGAATGTCACCTGGCAAGGAGTCTAATTATTGATTAATAATCTCAGGACACATGCTTAATATTTACTCAAAAACGCTGTATCACTTTCTCCTTTGAGGTACATGAAATATAATTGTATAGATTCAAACGATTGCCTTCAGGACATCTCATAATAAGGTTAATTAATTTATTGGGTTAATTAAAGCAATGCAATTTGTTCTTAAGAAATTTTGCACATGAATTTCTTTTATATAAAACAAGTTATAATGCCCTTGAGATTGTTGGGACAAGCAGATGTTCCATTACCTATGGTCCATTTAATATCTACACCAATGATCAATAGCCAGAATGGCCCTTCTTGAATGAATAATTAATTTTAGTAGGTTTGTTTAGCTTTAAATATACTTTGCATTTCACAATGCCATCCTAATTCAATGTCCACTAAAATCATCAATAACTGTATTGATACCTCCTATAATAATCTTCTTAAATTAATGATTAAATGATATAATAATGGATTCAGTTACTTTCAATTTTAAAATCACTATAATGGGGGGGGGGGGGGGGTTAAAGAACCCTATGCCAAACATTGATACATCAGTATTATCATACAGTATTATACATCATATTATAATAAGCAAGGACTTTTACCATCATGTCACAATGGCACTTTTGTAGTCTTAATCTTAAATATGCACAAAACTATCAACAGTATATTCTTGGGATTTCATATTGTTTTAATTATACAATTTAAAATTCCTGCAGGGTATGTTATGCACCGGCGGTTCACTGAATGCACTTTGACCTGATTATTTGTTCCATTCATTATTGTTTAATTAATCGTAAATTTAGATCGCTATCCAAGTAGTGGCAGCTGCAAACAACCATATTTGGCACCTTATACTTTACACACATTTAAATATTTGTTTTTCACTTTATATCTAATGTTAGAAAATCCAATAGTTATGCTTGCTTGTGTAGTATTGTGGCATGCTTTATTGTTTTGTAATTATTTTTCTTTTTTTAGGAACTCCCGCTTACCCCTCCACATCAAGCAACATATTCTATTACCCCACTTGGTCTCAACTCTAGTACACCTAAATGTAACAGGATGGATAAAATGGCAACCCCAGAACCTGACGCATCACCGGTTCTACCCACAGCTCCAGCATCCATTCCCCTCCTCAAGTCAGGCCGCCCTCAACACACACCACCACCGATGCAAAATCTAGATACCTCAGTTGGGGAAATCATTGGGAAAGGAGGGAATATTGTCAACCTAACGTATATAAGTCAGGGAAAAGAAACTCCCCAATTAAGCAAACTTGATACTTTATCTTTAAACCCTTCCCTGGGGTTTTCAAAATCTACAAACACAGACGTTGCCGGTGGCGACACACCTAAAATGCTTCACCTAAACTCGGAACCACTGCATGTAGAAATTGGTGGCGGTGTTGATATGCATAGTGATGTGGTTAGTGATCTCCAAATAATCTTATATATTTTTATATGCTTGGAAAATTGTAATAATATTGTTATTGTTGTTCAGTCAGCATGCAACTCAAACATATGATACTATACACTGGTATAGAGACATTTATAAAATACAATATATTTGTCTACTGTGTAGCATGCACACTTTTATGTTATCTCACTCAGTGATACAGCAAGTAGCTTTGCTTCAATATAAACAGGGATGAATATATGGAAACATATTATAGACAAAAATACAATATATTGGTAAAATAATTATGTTAGGAGTACAGTGTGAACACACATTGCTCTTAATACATTCTCAGGTGCTAAGCTAGTCCCTGCTACTGTAAGTAAACGGCACAATCTTGCTGTATGTACTGTACTATAGCTGTTGTCGTATGCCATATTATGATTTTCAAAATGTATTTAATTATAGTAGGAGAGCACCTTGGTTTTCAAAGTAGACTGTGATTATTGTCAAAATACCAAATAACTCTATTTTATACAATGCTAATTGAATAATTCTAAACAGCAGATTCCAAACAATAAATCTGAGTACATCCCCCTGACAACGCTAGAAGATGTTCAAGCTATACGTGCTATATCGTTTAACACGTCCGGATCTATGTATGCCGTCGGATCCAACTCAAAAACCCTGCGTGTGTGCGCTTATCCATCTAACATTTCAACGTAAGTAATTATCTTCACTGAAGCTCTGTCTACAAAAAATGTGCCTATATATAGACACAATGATGTCATCACTACCATATCTGGACATTTCACTATTATATTTGGGCACATCATTGGTCAAACTAGTTTTTTGTTAAACAGAGCTTAAGACGATGCAATTTTGTTTGTTCTTTGGAGGAACTATTTTTACAATAAAAATACCCTGGAAAACCTATCTAAGCATACTACTGAATAACCCAGCATACAGAAGGCACCTATAACCATCCCTACTAGGTATTTAATAATCAAATGTTGATTGTGTCATAGGTCACCACAGCCACCGAGACAACCAGAAGTATTATTCAAACGTAACCGCCATCACAAAGGGTCTATTTACTGCGTAACGTGGAATCACACTGATGACATAATCGCTACGGGATCTAATGACAAATTGATTAAATTACTGCGGTTTAATGCAGAAAAGTGTAATGCAGAAGGTACTATTTTTTTCCTTTTCCTTTTTTTGTGTATAGTAGTATTAAGAGTTATTTTTTAACCATCCAATTTGCAATGACCTACTGTATGAACACGTTGGGTCATGTTTTTTCATTGTACAGAGGTTTGGACATGCTTCATCAGTTGGGCCATGTTTTTTCATTGTACAGAGGTTTGGACATGCTTCATCACTATTCTTCGACACAGTTTAAGTGGTTTCCATGTCCAGTCCAAATCATGAGCTTGCTATTACCGTATTAAAGGTTTTTATTCAATTACCAGTTTTGTAAAATAGATACTGTAAATATACAAGCTTTTTCTTTTATATATTGTTAATTAGGTCCTGATACAGAGTTATCAATGCATGATGGGACGATTCGTGATCTGACATTCCAACCGAATAGTCCACATGGAACGGTGTTGCTGAGTGGAGGAGCTGGTAACTGTAGTATTTACGTAACAGAGTGCAATAAAGGCCGATCACTTCATTCCCTTAGTGGTCACACAGGTTGGTTGACCAACAATTTCACATATTTAACAGAAACTACAATGCTTTCATAAACACTGATACTTTCAGGACCCAACAAAGTATCCCCTTATTATGAATATGGATTGGCCAGTAGTGTTAAACCTAAATCCCTTCCTTAATGGAAGTTCCCAAACGAATTCTAATGTATTTATCCACCAACATGGGAATTCTGATCAATTTTTACTTTCTACTGTAGTAGGACCAAAATCTACCATAAGGATGTATAAACAAATAATTATAGCTCTGCTGAATACCAATTTGTATGTTCATTGTTTTTCCACAGGTCATGTTCTATCATTGTTTGGCTGGTCAGGCCATCTTTTGGCTTCAGGTTCTGAGGACAAGACAGTGAGGTTCTGGGATCTACGAGTGCCAAAATGTATCAACATTATTGGTAGTCCTGGATCAGACAAAGGCCAGGGTATGTACTGTATACACATCATGAATACAGTGGACAAGTTAAAGGGAATAATATGCCCCACCAATAACCAATGAAAATAATGATAAATAACCTATTCATGCGTTTAACACTAAACTTTTATAATGTACCATTACAGGCAGTTCAGTCGCATCTGTCTGCATTGATCCATCTGGCCGTTTGTTGGCATCTGGCCAAGAGAATGCCACAACAATGTTGTATGACATACGCGGTGGGCGTGTACTTCAAACCTACCAAGCTCATACTGATCAAATACGTACTGTAAGGTTCTCTCCAAATGCATACTACCTTCTCAGCGGGTCCTATGATAGTAAAGTTGTACTTTGTGATTTACAAGGTAAGTTTTGAGGATGTGGTTAATTACATCATTTAATGTTACAGTAGAACCCCCTTCTTTTGGACTATTCATGTGACACCCCTATTCAGGTGACACCCCTATTCAGGTGACACCCCTATTCAGGTGACACCCCTATTCAGGTGACACCCCTATTCAGGTGACACCCCTATTCAAGTGACACCCCTATTCAGGTGACACCCCTATTCAGGTGACACCCCTATTCAGGTGACACCCCTATTCAGGTGACACCCCTATTCAGGTGACACCCCTATTCAGGTGACACCCCTATTCAAGTGACACCCCTATTCAGGTGACACCCCTATTCAGGTGACACCCCTATTCAGGTGACACCCCTATTCAAGTGACACCCCTATTCAGGTGACACCCCTATTCAGGTGACACCCCTATTCAAGTGACATCCCTATTCAGGTGACATCCCTATTCAGGTGACACCCCTATTCAGGTGACACCCCTATTCAGGTGACACCCCTATTCAGGTGACACCCCTATTCAGGTGACACCCCTATTCAAGTGACACCCCTATTCAAGTGACACCCCTATTCAGGTGACACCCCTATTCAGGTGACACCCCTATTCAGGTGACACCCCTATTCAGGTGACACCCCTATTCAGGTGACACCCCTATTCAGGTGACACCCCTATTCAGGTGACACCCCTATTCAGGTGACACCCCTATTCAGGTGACACCCCTATTCAAGTGACACCCCTATTCAGGTGACACCCCTATTCAGGTGACACCCCTATTCAGGTGACACCCCTATTCAGGTGACACCCCTATTCATGGGACACCCCTATTCAGGTGACACCCCTATTCAGGTGACACCCCTATTCAGGTGACACCCCTATTCAGGTGACACCCCTATTCAGGTGACACCCCTATTCAGGTGACACCCCTATTCAGGTGACACCCCTATTCAGGTGACACCCCTATTCAGGTGACACCCCTATTCATGTGACACCCCTATTCAGGTGACACCCCTATTCAGGTGACACCCCTATTCAAGTGACACCCCTATTCAAGTGACACCCCTATTCAGGTGACACCCCTATTCAGGTGACACCCCTATTCAGGTGACACCCCTATTCAGGTGACACCCCTATTAAGGTGACATCCCTATTCAGGTGACATCCCTATTCAGGTGACATCCCTATTCAGGTGACATCCCTATTCAGGTGACACCCCTATTCAAGTGACATCCCTATTCAGGTGACATCCCTATTCAGGTGACACCCTATTCAGGTGACACCCCTATTCAAGTGAGACCCCTATTCAAGTGACACCCCTATTCAGGTGACACCCCTATTCAGGTGACACCCCTATTCAGGTGACACCCCTATTCAGGTGGCACCCCTATTCAGGTGACACCCCTATTCAGGTGACACCCCTATTCAGGTGACACCCCTATTAAGGTGACACCCCTATTCAGGTGACACCCCTATTCAGGTGACACCCCTATTCAGGTGACACCCCTATTCAAGTGACACCCCTATTCAAGTGACACCCCTATTCAAGTGACACCCCTATTCAGGTGACACCCCTATTCAGGTGACACCCCTATTCAGGTGACACCCCTATTCAGGTGACATCCCTATTCAAGTGACACCCCTATTCAAGTGACACCCCTATTCAGGTGACACCCCTATTCAGGTGACACCCCTATTCAAGTGACACCCCTATTCAGGTGACACCCCTATTCAGGTGACACCCCTATTCAGGTGACATCCCTATTAAGGTGACATCCCTATTAAGGTGACATCCTATTAAGGTGACACCCCTATTCAAGTGACACCCCTATTCAGGTGACATCCCTATTCAGGTGACACCCCTATTCAGGTGACACCCCTATTCAGGTGACACCCCTATTCAAGTGGCACCCCTATTCAAGTGGCACCCCTATTCAGGTGACACCCCTATTCAGGTGACACCCCTATTCAGGTGGCACCCCTATTCAGGTGGCACCCCTATTCAAGTGACACCCCTATTCAAGTGACACCCCTATTCAAGTGACACCCCTATTCAAGTGACACCCCTATTCAAGTGACACCCCTATTCAAGTGACACCCCTATTCAGGTGACACCCCTATTCAGGTGACACCCCTATTCAGGTGACACCCCTATTCAGGTGACATCCCTATTCAGGTGACATCCCTATTCAAGTGACACCCCTATTCAAGTGACACCCCTATTCAGGTGACACCCCTATTCAGGTGACACCCCTATTCAGGTGACACCCCTATTCAGGTGACACCCCTATTCAGGTGACACCCCTATTAAGGTGACACCCCTATTCAGGTGGCACCCCTATTCAGGTGACACCCCTATTCAGGTGACACCCCTATTCAAGTGACACCCCTATTCAAGTGACACCCCTATTCAGGTGACACCCCTATTCAGGTGACACCCCTATTCAGGTGACACCCCTATTCAGGTGACACCCCTATTCAGGTGACACCCCTATTCAGGTGACACCCCTATTCAGGTGACACCCCTATTCAAGTGACACCCCTATTCAAGTGACACCCCTATTCAAGTGACACCCCTATTCAGGTGACACCCCTATTCAGGTGACACCCCTATTCAGGTGACACCCCTATTCAGGTGACACCCCTATTCAGGTGACACCCCTATTCAGGTGACACCCCTATTCAGGTGGCACCCCTATTCAGGTGACACCCCTATTCAGGTGACACCCCTATTCAAGTGACACCCCTATTAAAGGGGTACTTTTTCTTGGATCAACCAAGGACATTATATGTTTTAACACTATGACCAACCCCTATTCAGGAAGGAACCCCTATTAAAGGAACAGTTTGTTACTTCCTGATAGGGGCCCCTTTAATAGGATTTCTACTGCATTTAAACATCCAATTTTCTTTGATTTTTTATGTGTAAATCTAAGATGACTTGTTCAGCTCATACCCAATAGACATTTAACTCCCCATCAGCGCCATGAGCAATGAATGTTGGAATGGCGCTATATAAATCGAACGATTGATTGATTTACAAAGCATGACAAATTAAAACTATAGTATGCTTATAAACTATTCTAAGATGGGAAGGCAAGTACTGTATGTTAACCACTATGTTACAGGCTATATTTCCTTATGAGTTCTACAACAATGTCAATTTTTCTACAATAGGTGACCTGACTAAACCACTGCCAAGTGCCGTCGCAGCCACCCATCAAGACAAGATAATTCAATGTCGATGGCATCCAAACCATTTCACATTCTTAACATCCAGCGCTGATAGAACTGCCACACTCTGGAATCATTGTAATTCTTAAGGATGCCTCCTGAATTCTAAAGACACATTCTAATGAAATGTATTCATTGAATCTTTCAATAATTGTCTATGCGAACTAACTAACATTCTAGGCCTAATTCTGCTGCATCCATCATTTCTTTATATTACAGGGTTTATGCAATTTTTTTTTCTATTTAATGGAAACATTGTTTTAAAAGTAACTTGGCACTAAAACAGTTATAAATATAATAATTGTTAAATAACGACGTGCACTTGTGTTGCTGCAAGGCCATGAGGTTGAAGTATGTTACTGCCAAAGAGTTACTGTATGATGAAAGTCTTTTTATATCTTTTACATTTCTTCTGGGTATTACGGTATTATTATAATTCTTCTGATGCAAGCTTTGTCATTATCAATGCTGCATCTTACTACTGTATATGTAATTCATTGTTTTTTTAACTATACAAATATGTCCGTAGTTTGAGCACCTTCATTCAAAATTATAAGCTTTTCCTATAGGGGTAGTGTTAGTAATATTGTTTTCTCTTTGTTTTGCTACTAGTAATATAATGTGTCCCCAGAAACTGTAGTACTCTATTCTAACTATAGGCCTATAATTAATCAATAATTCTTGTGCGCTCATGGTTGAACTTCTAAAATTTGAGAATAATTCATTAACAAATGTTAGCACTACAGTATAAATACAATAGTAAAGTTATGTATACATATTATTTAATACATACAGCATACCATATATGTAGCATGTTATTTTAATTTTCTTGGCCACTCTTTGTGGGTGTGTAACCTATTATACTTGTCACTTGTTTGCATAGCTACCCCAATTATTGGGGACATTTTGCTGTCATTGACATTATGTTGACATAGCAAAACAATGAGAGACATTAATTTTGATGAGAAGGTCATTATAGTAATTTTTGGATGTCCCACCTTCTGTATTTATGCTACAAATGTATCAATTTAATCTTTGTTGCCCATGTATTCAAGTCAGTGATAAAGTACTCTACTATGAGGGTATCCACAGATGCCAGTGGCACTGGTAATGATATGCGCCCTCGAAAATGCATTACAAGATATAAATTTGTACTGCAAGACGCATACTTGTGCAATATTAAGAGACACACGTGACGTGTTCTCTTGTAAAATGTTTTGTATATATTGCAAGTATTTTATGCTATATAGTTTCTGTTGATATTGAGAAAGTTATCAATCAAATTGTTAATAGATATTAAAAGAAGATAAAATGTTATTTATTTATAGCTATGTAGAGCTATGTTGGGTGTGCTTGAGTAGGTTTTTAGTTAAGATTCTTAAGATAAAATCACTGCATTGAATAAAATAATAGACTAAAGAAATTGCTTCAGTTTGTTTTTTTTTGTTTTTGGAAAACTCATGGATATCATTGATCAACATAATGCCATGGTTGATAAGTGTGTTCAGTTGTATTTGGCAGATATAGAAAAAAATACAGTAAACATAAAACATACAATAATACTGTTGTTTTATAAAGAAATGTAAATGTAAATAAATAATGGAAAGAGGATTAAATGGTATATACATATTTTCCAAAATTTCTTTCTAAATCCAGTAATGTAATGTAATTTTTTTGGAAAATTATTGCTGCTCTATCTGTAAAAAAGCATTGCTGTTTTATTTTGAGACTGTGATCAATCAATAGAGAAATATATACCAACTAAAAATAGAGGGCGCTATATTAAAAATCTAGCACATCAGGCTGCAGAGCTGGCTAAGAATAACGTTTACAAAACTTATTGTTTGTTTGTCCTACTGATAAAATAATATTCTATATATTAAATGTACATAGAGGTCTGTGTAAATGCAAGAAGTATTGATTATCATACATTTGACAGAATCAGAATGAAGGCGTTCATTATAAAATGTATGATCATAATTATACATATAATTATCCGAGGAGGTCTACCTGCATGGGATCCCCCTGCATGATGCACGATGACCTCATGTCCCATCCATTAATCTAGCAATCAATCAACTTGATATACCCTAGGCCTAGCTAGCTTTATAAACATACCTTCTGATCCAGGTTTTGGCGGTGATGGTCGGTAGTGTGTGCCTACGCTTTTAGTTATCTACTCTGGTCACTTCACAGTCCATATAACAATAATTTTCATCAAATTAATAATCAAATAAATATCTCAGTGTATCTGCTGAGTGAGTAGCTGAGCCTTCACACTTCCATTCTTATCGTCTGCTTAACACAATTTTGACAAAATCTCTGTGTTCTGATTGGTTGAATCTTTAGAAGTCAACAGATACGTTGCAGAGAATGTGACGTGAATTTAGTGCCGTCATATAGTAGGCGCGTTGCCTTTATATTATTTTAAATATTATGCATACATAAATATTTATTGGAAAAAATATTTTGCAGTACTGTACTTTGCTAATTTCATTTTACAATACTTGATTTACTAAATAATATTCGTGTTTTTTTATTGGGAGTTTAAAGCACTATTTACTGTAAAATGGCCCATATAACAACAAAAAGCAGAATGTAAATAATGGCTTAAAAGTAAAGTATAAAGTATAGCACAAATTATACATCCTAAAGTGAGCACAGTGTATTAACATACGAAAAGATATTAAAATTCAGTGACTTATTTCTATTTTATATCACTGTGCTCCCCTGGCTCCAAATTGGGTCCACTTGAGCACAGTGTATTAACATACAAAAAGATATTAAAATTCAGTGACTTTTTTCCATTTTATATCACTGTGCTCCACTGCTGGCGCCAAATTAGGTCCACTTGAGCACAGTGTATTAACATACGAAAATATATTAACATTCAGTGACTTATTTCTATTTTATATCACTGTGCTCCCCTGGCTCCAAATTGGGTCCACTTGAGCACAGTGTATTAACATACGAAAAGATATTAACATTCAGTGACTTATTTCCATTTTATATCACTGTGCTCCACTGGCTCCAAATTGGGTCCACTGGAGCAGTTTACCGTAGTACTATTTCTAATTCGGAAGTAAATAAAGGCATAAATGGCGCTCCGTAGAAGTAGAGAATGCTCGATCGTCGAAATGACGCTCTGAATATACCTCGCATGTGACGTGAATTTAGTGACGTCATATAGTAGGCGCGTTGCCTTTATATTATTTTAAATATTATGCATACATAAATATTTATTTGTAAACAATATTTCGCAGTACTGTACTTGCCTAATTTCATGTTACAATACTTGATTTACTAAATAATATTCATGTTTTTTTATTGGGAATTTAAAGCACTATTTACTGTACAATATAGAATATAACAACAAAGAGCAGAGTAAATAATGGCCTAAAAGTGAAGTATAAAGTATAGCACTAATTATACATCCTAAAGTCTGCTTTCCTTGCTTCACAATGAATTGCCTTTATTATCATTATACTGAGAGTATTTGACAAAAGTACTACAATGTTTTTTAACCTAGATTGAACTAAGTCTTTTCCAGGGAATATTCTGTAGAGGTGTGGTAACACATTTTTACAGTACTGTATTTTCAACCTGTTGACAAAAGAATTAACAAAACCTCTGCTTTTCACACTCAACGTGGTGCCACGGTAAAACAATTGATTGTCATTTATTAAACTATGCACTGTACTTTTATTCATTTTCTACCATGGTGAATCCGTCCGTCTTCTTTTAAACGTTCTTTCTGCTTCTCTTTCTCTATAGCGGCTTTCATCGTCTCTTCTTTCGTTTTTCCTTCTGTCTCTATTCCTTCCTTCTCTTCTATCGTTCCTCATTTTGTCTTTAATCCTTCCTTGTGATGTTTCTTGCCTTTCATTTTGATCTGGATGAACCTTCCCCAGAAGATGTTTCTGATGCTGAAGTTGTGGAAAGTCATCTAAAAAAAGAAAGAGAAATCATCACTTATAATTTAAGTTTATTGTAAAAAAAAATACAATCTTATTATATTGATTGATTGATGTTTGGTCTATTATTTCAGTTGTCTGCTAAGTTAATAGCCTATAGATAAATATTATAAGTTTGTATACTACAAACAAGATGAATTAACTATGTATGTGTATTGTGCCTTTTTTTGTAACAAAATACTTTTAAAAATCTCAACTTACAAGTTTCCAGGGCATTTTTTGCAGCAGCCATCTGTGCATCTTGAACACTAATAATAACAATAAATGTCGATATAAGTTTGTAGTACAACACCACATATATTAGTTCTGAAAAGACGTTTCAATCAATATGCTTTGATGGTCCTCAGGAGTGAGAATGCAGAAAGTCCAGGAAACTTGGAATATAAGTGGAAAGGGTGGGACTGGTGTGAAAGCCAGAAACAATGGCAAGTTCACACAGTGGGAGGGATTGAAACTAGCTGTAGAAGAGCATTGTTTATGAGTTTATGAATTGTTTTTTTAGCAATGTTATAATTAATACCGGTACATACAATTAGGGATCACGCTACTGCAGTTACTCCAGTAATTACATTGTGTTTACTCTTTAACTTTTCAATTATTTAGCAATATTTTTTGTGTAATCATCTAAACTGTCTTTAAAGTTAAATGCTTACTTTGATGCTGTTCCTGTTCCAATTCGTTTGTTTCTAAAATATACAGCAACAGTATATTGCCTAGTGTTTGTTGGACCAGTCTGTTGAATAACCCTGTCACATGAAAACAACAATGTTATATTGATACAATGTAATATATAATAATGTTATACAGTATATAATCCCAGAAAGAAAAATTTAAACAAAGCGCAGATACTGTATGTAGGCCTAGCATAACATCAAAGCGAGTGAGGACTAAAAACTGCTATTTCAAAACATATATATATATCAAAATTGACCTGCCATTTCTCCCTAACATCACAAATAGCATACATTATTACTGTTTATAAACTAATGAATTAATGTCTAGTTTCTCTATAATGTTATACAGTATGTAATGTTATATTGTACAAAACATGTAGACTCACTTATAGGTAGGTAATTCCGGTTCTTTGTTTTCTTGTCTTAATGTCAAACAACATTGTTGAAGTTGTGACTTTGAATCGTTCCAATCCTGACTTCTGATAAATTCCTAGTTGATGATAAAAATAAATATATGACATATACAATATAAATCAAGTCACATGTTTAATGGCAATCTTATAAAAGTTATCTTAAGCTCTGTCTACACTATCAAACTAGTTGGACAAAAAAAGTGCCCAATTATGGTAGTGATATGCCCATATATAGTAGTGCTGACATCATCATGTCCATATATGGGCACATCACATTATTTGTCTATAAAGTTTGTTAGTGTAGACAGAACTTAAAGTATACCTATCACATTCTTATTGCCAGCCTAAAAAAACTTGATTTGTTGGCCAAGCAAAACTTGGAGGCCAGGTTGGCCGATTCCGATTATCAATTATGTATTATGTTTATTGAGCACACAATGTTATTAGGCCATGTTCAGATTAAAATATGACTATTTTTCAAACAATACCAAAATAAATTAATCATGGCAATGTATTGCATATCTGCAGTTAGTCTATTGTTTACTTCTTTTCAGCATGCAACTTACACTTAGTCTTGGGAAGAAACAGACATCACAAAAAACTTGGACAAATTCCAGTCCACGGTCAACATACAGAGCACCAAGAAAAGCTGTTTAAATAAAATGATTAGGTATAAATTAATGAAAGAAATTCTGATCCATTTTATGAATTCTTTTATTGTAATGTTGTAAATATAATTCACAATTCAACCACTGGATGCTATGTTTTATACATTTTTTTTACTTTACTTTATTGCCAACAAAAACAACATAAACATAAAGAATCATTATTATTATTATTATTATTTTTATTGCCAAAAACCAGTTACAAACAAACAAAAACACAGAAACTAAGGGAGTAGGCAGGAACCTAAAAGTGAACCTAATCACTATAACAAGAGTTCAGGTTCCGTACTCCCAAAGTAACAACAATGATATATAATAAACTATATAAAAATATTTAAATAACAAATAGACAAATCAACAGTGTCAATATAAAATAAACGGATAAAATACATTATAGTTGATTCAACTCAATATAAAACATCATCATGGACAAACGGTGATAAGATACCAATGGTTTATCCATGTACCGTTTTTTTTATTTATTTTTTTAAATATTTTATTTAACTTTAGGCAAATTGCCAAGGATAACCACAAGTGAACTCAATCACTGTCCTTCTCTCAAAGGTGGCTCTCCTGTTCACACAACAAACATACAAAAGATGCTCTACATAAACAAAGACTTATTACAAGTGTGAAATTGCAAATTTTCATGAGAAAAAACCATGACATAGGACAGGACTTGGACCCAGGACCCTTAGATTGGTAGTCAAGCATCATAACCACCAATCCACATACCGTTTCATACATACCTTCCAGTAAATCAGCTATTGTCTTCGTAGGCTGCGGTCCAGGTTTTTTACTACGAGTATCAACATCAATTATGTAATTATCTAGGCCTAGCTCTCGTGCAACTGTTGCTTGTGTTCGGTTGTTTACTAGAGAACTTCGAAGAAGCTTAAAATGAAAAAGGTTTAATATATTAATAATCAAAATATATTTACTAAAGGCATATTTTAAAATGCTATTGATTCCAGCAACAACTTCTATTATTATAATTGTGCTGTTTGTAATGAAATAATTTAACTGGTAGATACACCATACTTCAATAAATAATTTCTTTGTAATCCTGTTATATTTTTTTTTGTAGCTACTAGAGAAATTATTATAATTTTGTTGTTGTAATAAAATAATTTGAATGGTAGATACACATCATACTTCAGCTTTTAAATAATGTCTATCGTTGTAATGCTGTTATATTTTTTATTTATAAAATGTCAATACCAACTTACCGATAAGTGTCCTTCATGATGGTCTGGGAAATGCCTGTACAGGTAACATGACGTGATAATTTGTAAGACTGAATCACCAAGAAACTCCATGCGTTGATTATGGCCTCTGTAATATGAATGTATTAAAATATTTAGTAATAACTACTACTGATAATTAAAACAATTGATGATGAACTAAAACAATAAAACTGTTTTTATGAAGAGTGTGGTTCATTATCTTTATAGATGGACTGTTATTGTAGGTGGTCATCTGTGGACTATACCATTCTGAAATGGGGTGTTCTAAAATAATTTTTGTTTGTCAAGATACTTAACTACAGTATAATATACTGTATATAAAGAACTACCGGACATACTTATTAAGGTTGTTGTATCCCACAGTTCTTTGCGTAAATGCTTGAGCCAGAAGACGAATATTCTTGAAATAAATACCAGTTGAATCTTCTGACTGGTTTAATTTCTGAAACAAATGGAAATTTGGGTCATTCATTCAAATATTTAAAAGGTATCATAATTATTCTAATCATTAAAACCAACAGACTCCACCGGTTGATTTGACTGTCGGCTTGTTGTAAACATTATTATTGGCAAGTCTAATATTGTTTATATTTACCTGAAGGACTGGATATGATTCTATCATGTGACAGTCACCATCAGCACATTCAATCTACAAATAAACCAAATCTAAGTTAAATTTAATATAGTACTATGTAACACTAGAACCTGTATTAAGTGGACACCTTCAGGACCCAACCAAGTGTTGGTCGTAGTGTTAAAACCTATATTTCACTTTTGTGTTAAAACATATTTTGATGGGAAAGTGTCCCCTTAATGGGGGTATTCCACGAGTAAAGGTATCTCAAAAGAGGAGCTGTGCTCTAATAACCTTAACTGTTAACTGCTAATTTCATGTAGCTTTATTTAAATGTAGTGTATTATTTAATTTTATAGTTAGTAAGTGTATCCTTGTTTCATTTTATTTCATTGTAATTGTTTTATTATCTGCTTTTGGTTTTTGCTTCTGTAATTGTTTTATTATTTGATTTGATATCTGCTTTTTACATTTATTTTTGTTGGTGTTTTCCTTTGAGCACGGTCTTACTGAAAAACAACTTTTAGTTGAGTTAAGTATCCGTGATTAAATAAAGCTTATTATTATTATTATTATTAAAATCATACTGTATGCATGGTTAGATCTCACCTGCAGAGGATGTCTAGGGCATCCATTCCAGATATCTCTCAGCACTTGTTTATTGAAGAGAACACTTGAGAACGTTTTATTGACATATTCAAGGCCCGATTCAAGATACATAGCACCCATCAACGCTTGAAAGCAGTTAGCCATGGCGTGTCGAAGGTCAGATTTACGGCAAAGATCAGGTCCATGTGCGTAAAGTAGGTAGTGGTCCAACTTCAATTTCTGCAATAATAATTAAAAATGTAATTTTTCTTATGCCATTACCTTGATGAATGACAACTTACATAAGACACATGTATTAACAATTTATTTATAAATCAATGTAGATTTTATAAAACATCTAAAATGTATGAAGTATTTGTTAGAAAGCATCTTTAGGTTTATCTGTTGAAGGGATGCAATAATTATTCTAACAACAGACTCCACCTGTTGATTTGACTGTCGGCTTGTTGTAAACATTATTATTGGCAAGTCTAATATTGTTTATATTTACCTGAAGGACTGGATATGATTCTATCATGTGACGGTCACCATCAGGACATTCAATCTACAAATAAACCAAATCTAAGTTAAATTTAATATAGTACTATGTAACAATAGAACCTGTATTAAGTGGACACCTTCAGGATCCAACCAAGTGTTGGCCGTAAGTGTTAAAACCTATATTTCACTTTTGTGTTAAAACATATTTTGATGGGAAAGTGTCCCCTTAATGGGGGTATTCCCCGAGTAAAGGTATCTCAAAAGAGGGGCTGTGCCATACACTTTTCCAATAACCTTAAAATCATACTGTATGCACGGCTAGATCTCACCTGCAGAGGATGTCTAGGGCATCCATTCCAGATATCTCTTAGCACTTGTTTATTGAAGAGAACACTTGAGAACGTTTTATTGACATATTCAAGGCCCGATTCAAGATACATAGCACCCATCAACGCTTCAAAGCAGTTAGCCATGGCGTGTCGAAGGTCAGATTTACGGCAAAGATCAGGTCCATGTGCATAGAGTAAGTAGTGGTCTAACTTCAATTTCTGAAAAAAAACAATGTATTAATTTAATTATAAATCAAAAAAAAAAAAAGCTCATGTTTGGACCACATTGTTACTAATGTACAAAATAATGTGAAGCAATCTGGAGTAATTAATATTGGCCTTAGTGACCATTTTCTTTTATTGCGCTAAAAGAATACCTCTCATGTTCATAAAAATGAACACAACTCCGCTAAATTACGATCTTTAAAAAACTATAATGTAAATAACTATCTTGAAACACTTAATGATATCGATTGGTCTGTTGTCACTAATAATGACGATGTAAATATCGCGTGGTTAACTCTTAAAGATATCATCATTAAGGTGATCGACTCAATAGCGCCAAAAATAAAAAAAAGTTAGACTTAAACAAAACATAGCACCCTGGTTTACCTCCGAAATTGCTAATGAAATCAAAGTAAGAGACACACTTTTAAAAAAATTCAAGAAAGATAAAACTAATCTAGATATATACAAATATTATTGTGCCTCTAGGAACAAAGCTCAGCGGCTGATCAAAAAAGCTAAATCTAATTTTTTTCTCAATAAGATTGATGAAAATAAAGACAACCCTAAAAAATTATGGAAAACCCTCAAACAGCTCGGATACGAGAAGAAATGTAAAACAAACACTAAAATCGTTCTCGATGACAATGGTAAACAAACTTTCTGTCCAAAAGGCGTTGCCTCTCGTTTTAATGAGTTTTTCACGAATGTTGCGTCAACACTCGTCAAAACTCGTCAAAAAACTCCCAAAATGCATAGGTTTTTTCACCATGTCCAGTAACGATCTTCATAAATACTACGTTAAATTAAAAGGAAACATGTTTAAGCTGGAGCCTGTTACCATAGAATTTGTTAAAACTCAACTCGAAAGCCTAAATGTAAACAAAAGCGTCGGTCTAGATAATATTCCCACAAGATTTTTACGTGACGGTGCGATAATCTTGGCTGAACCGATAGCTCATATCATTAACCTTTCGTTTAAAACTAATTGTTTTCCTCATGATCTTAAAACTGCTATAAGTTACCCCACTATTTAAGAAAAATACTAGAACAAGTGTTGAGAATTATCGGCCGATTAGTATTCTGCCTACGGTATCTAAGATTCTTGAAAAATCTGTAGCTATACAAGTTGAAAGGTATCTTTCCAAAAATAATATACTTTATGCCTATCAATCCGGTTTTCGGCAGGCCCATTCAACTGAAAGCAACCTCATAAATCTCATCGACGGTTTAAAAAACAATAAGTCCAAAGGCCTTCTTACTGGAATGGTTCTAATTGACTTACAAAAAGCTTTCGATAAGTGTACTGACTGGTTTCAATCTGATCTCGCTAACCGCACACAAGTTGTCAGTGTGAATGGTACCTGCTCTGAACCTCTTATAGTTACTCAAGGTGTACCGCAAGGTAGCATCTTGGGCCCTATTCTTTTTCTAAGTTATTTAAATGATATTGCTTCTTGTATTGATTCTGATGTTCAATTTTTTTATTTTTATTTTTTATTTTATTCAATCAAAACCAACAGCGATAAATACCGCCACTAACAGGTTTGAAACATAAAACAATACAACATCAAAAACGGTTAACAATAAAATACAGATAAAATATATATATATATATATATAAAACATAGATTGGCATGCCATAAACAATTTCAATTAAAACAGGTTATGCAGGCTGTTCAAGAAGTGAACACATCATCGTCCTCTTAAAATAACCAAGTCTATCATTAAAAATATCGATATGATTGCTATTTAGATTATTAAATGTATAAGGTAGTCTATGAAAAAGTCCCCTCTTAGTACAGTCGACACGGCTAAAAGGAATATGCAATAAATGTCTATTTCGTGTACGACCAGGAACATTTAAAGATGTATTGTCCCTTTGACTAATCCCCAAAAAATAAAAAATAAAAGATTTCGAAAAAAGGTGGGTCATTTTGAAGTATCATAATAGTTATTAACTATCACCAAAAATTTGTCGAAAAAAAAATCATTTAACTAAAATACAGACGTTTTTTTGTTTAAAAAATAACTTTGACTTCCAGTCAAAGTTTTCCATCAAAACATATCCCATAATGAAACGCGCTTGTTTCGCTACTCTGTATGCATATTTCATAAAACTTCTTTACGATCTGTGTGAAAATACCTTCTCAACTGTGACGAGTTGTAAATAATCCTAATTAGCATATACAATATGCATACTCGTGGTTTGAAATCTTTGTTTACTTTCGCTCGCGACAATTTTCCAGACGAAATGTTGTCAAACTAATTTACCTGTTATTTACGTAAACTTGTTGTTTTGGCTCGAATTTTCGACTTAAAGTGAATAACTTTAATATTACTTTGATATGGCCAATTTAAATTTAGAATATTTTGACCATCATTTTTTTGTGTTTCAAGGGACAATACATCTTTAAACTAAATAGTGAAATTAATGAACAGTCATATTTAGAATTTAAAATATTATATAAAAAAACCATATCAGATATCGTTCGACGATTGCTGACAGAATCAATGGAAAAGGCAAAATTAACACAGTTATAAGACAGGAATCGAACAAACTTCCGTTGAACAGTGTCGATTCGACGGGCCTGACATGGAGAAATTGAATTGAAAATTGCGGAACAATATTCAAGGTGAGGACGTATAATAGATTTGTATAAAGATAAAAGTGCCCTGCCGTCGTTCATAAACCTACAATTTCTCCATATTAAGCCCATCATTCTATTAGCTTTTGACAACACATGATTAATATGTGAACAAAAATTTAATTTACTATCAATAAAAATACCTAAATCTTTCCATACATAAACCATCTCAAGATCATGTCCACTCAGATTATAATTGAAGAGCACAGGCCTTTTTTTAAGTGTTATAGATAAATATTTGCATTTATTAGCATTAAGTTTTATCCCCCACTTCTCCGTCCATTCCACGAGACCATCCAGATCCTCCTGAAGTGAAAAAGCATCCTGTGGAGTGGTAATCACTTTAAACAATTTCAGATCGTCAGCAAATAAAAGAGACTCGGAATGATTAAATTTTAAAGGAAGATCGTTGATAAATAAATTAAACAAAAGCGGGCCCAGGATCGAGCCCTGCGGAACGCCCGATAACACAGGGAGCCAATCAGATGTCTCTCCCCCAATGACAACACGCTGTTGTCTATTAGTTAAATAGCTTTTAAACCAACTTAACAGTGAACCGGATAAACCAAATTTTGAAAGTTTAAAAATAAGCAAATCATGGGAAACGGAATCAAAAGCCTTAGAGAAATCAGTGTAAATCACATCGCACTGCTTCTTGCTGTTAATTGCATCGTATGATGTAGCAAGAAGCAGTGCGAGGTTGGTTTGACATGATCTCCCAGAGACAAAACCATGCTGCCTAGGACTTACTGTAAAGCATTAGCAACATGTGATGACAAACCATCATGCACAATGCGCTGAAAAATCTTTATGCTGATTATTCTACGATTCTGTATTCTCATCACGATGCCACCAAAATCGCTCATAAATTAAGTACTGTCCTAGCTAAGTGCCAGGACTGGTTAACTGAAAACAAATTATCTTTACATGTTGGCAAAACCGAAAGTATTATCTTTGGTACCGTAGTAGGCTAGTCAATCTAGCATTTTGAGTGAAACAAATTGCAAACAGAGATTTTTTTTTTTTAAATGGTTACATATGATAAGGTAATTATTTTTTGAGCATCACACCTCTGACACTCATCCCGAAGGTATGCAAATTAGCTTAAATATGCAAATTAGGGTGAAATTACAGGGTTACCATATCTTAAAAACTACTAATCGTAGAGAGTTCATTTTTGCACAGTCTGGTTCAGAATATATATATTTATATTTGCGCTAATGAGACATTTTACATAAAAATGTCCGGAAGTACCAAATTTTGACCCTTGACCCCATTTCTCAATATTTACATAAATATGTGATTAAAATGTCTGTAGAGACTTTATTTTGGACTCAATGACTTGGATATTGTTTTTCAATACCAACCATAGAACTGTATTATAATTCCTAAAATCACAACTTCGTCACGCACCTCGAAAGTATGCAAATTAGTAGTACAAGTAATATTAAATATGCAAATTAGGGAGTGAAATTACACCGTTGCCATATCTCGAAAACCGCTAATGCTAAAGTGTTGATTTTTTCACTAAAATATTTAAAATGTATATATTTATATTTGCTGTAATGAGACATTTTACAAAAAAATGCCCGGAACTATAACATTTGACCCTCGACCCCATTTCTCAATATTGCATATATAATGAAAACTAAAATGTCTGTAGAGACTTTGTATTGCCGTCAAATGACTCGGATACAGGTTTCTAATAGCCAACATAGGAATGTTTAGTAAATCTCAAAATCACACCTGTATCACTCACCTTCAAAGTATGCAAATTATTAGTACAAGTTACATGAAATATGCAAATTAGGGGTGAAATTACAGGTTCGGAGTCCTATATGTATCGAAAACCGCTAAGGTAGAGAGTTGATTTTTTCAAAAACTTGTTCAGAATGTACATATTTATATTTGCTCTAATGAAACATTTTACGAAAAAATGACTGGAAATACAACAATTGACCCTTGACCCTATTTATCAATGTTTGCATACATAATGCGACTAAAATGTCTGTAGATAATTTTTTTGGACTCAAATGACTCGGATACAGTTTTCCTATTGTCAGCATAGGACCTCTTTGTAATTCCCAAAATCACATCTTTTTCACATACCTTGAAAGTATGCAAATTATTAGTACAAGTTACATGAAATATGCAAATTAGGGGTGAAATTACAGTCTTCCCATATCTCGAAAACCATTAATGCTAGAGAGTTGATTTGAATTCAGAGTTGATTCAGAATGTACATATTTATATTCGCTGTAATGAAACATTTTATGCAAAAATTGTCTTGATTGAATTATGACATTTGACCCTTGACCCTATTTCTCAATATTTTCATATAATTCAACTAAAATATCTGTACAGACTGTTTTGGCCTCAAATGACTCAGATACAGGTTTTCTATAGCCAGCATAGAACTGTAGTAATTCTCAAAATCACACCTTTGTTACTTCCCTAGAAAATATGAAAATTAGTAGTACAAGAGGTGAAAGTTGCCATATCTAATCGGTCATTAGCGTTTTTCGAGATACATAAGGCTGTAATTTGCATATTTCATATAACTTGTACTAATAATTTGCATACTTTCGAGTTGCTTGACTTTTGGAATTACTAAACGATCCTATACTGGCTATATAAAACCTGTATCCAAGTCATTTGAGGCCAAAACAAAGTATGTACATACATTTTAGTTGCATTATATGCAAATATTGAGAAATAGGTTCGAGGGTCAAATGTCATACTTTCGATAAATTTTTTTTTCAATAATGACCCAGATACAGGTTTTCTATAGCCAGCATAGAACTGTTTAGTAATTCTCAAAATCACACCTCTGTTACTTCGCTTGAAAGTATGCAAATCAGTAGTACAAGAAAGTTGCCATATCTCTCTCTCTCGGTCATTAGCGTTTTCGAGATACATAAGGCAATTCACTGTAATTTGCATATTTCATATAGCTTGTACTACTAATTTGCATACTTTCGAGGTGCTTGACTTATACTGGCTATAAAAAAACCTGTATCCGAGTCATTTGAGGCTATTACTGTCGAGGGTCCAGAGAAATATATGAGTCGAGAATCGAAATATCACACGGTTATATGCTTCCTTTAAGTCTTTATTTACCAATACCGTGATAGAGTTGATTAACTATAAACATAAAAAATGACATAATAGTATGGTTAACTATTAATTATAATGTTCTTGGTTCTAATTTAAACTGGTTTAACATGACCTATTTAAACAATTGACAGAATGATAATATTAACATTGATCCATCAGCAACAACTGCAATTAATACAGTCTTCTATAATAATGCATAATTGTTGTCCAGTATTACTATTACTATTATAATATGAGCATAAATATTAGCTATTCAAACAACAATTTAACCAAAAAACAAGCATATAAACTGTTATGCTTTCATAGAAGCAACAGGTATCTCACTTATGAGATGGTCCCTGAAAGTTAAAACAAAGTTATCTAGGCCTAGCCTACCGAAAGTACCAGCCATAAATAACATCTCAAATAACACAACAAAATGACTATATTCGATAAGAGAATTGAGCTTACCGAATTCTGTAAACTTTCCCTGGCTTATGGTTCAGTAATTTATACAAAAACTTTCTAAAATCTCTCTCTATTTATCTCTTATAATCTCCAACTAACTTCTTAAATCCTGTCTTCTTTCCTTTTCACACAAAAAAAAAGGCATGTTACCATGCAACCTCCTCATATGCAATAGGTTGCCACAGAAAACCAAATATTTTGCCCAATATTAATTAAACTAGAAGCAATGGCTTCTACAGAGGCCAAAACAAAGTCTGTACATACATTTTAGTTGCATTATATGCAAATATTGAGAAATAATAATAACTAGATTTAATTCGTCACTGAATTATAGGTTATATGCATTGATTTAAATAAAGATAATTGATTTTTAAAAGATATATTGATTGATTGATTTTCTCAGAATCTTTAATTATTTATAATATATGATAGGACCTTGCTAACGCGAACACCATAGCCGGTATCACAATCCGATCAAAGATCCATATGCGTATAATGTCATAAACCACATTTGTTGTTACATAATAATAAAGACATAAGTTAATTTTTATCTAGATTTCATTATAAATTA
Source organism: Antedon mediterranea (assembly GCF_964355755.1). Lineage (NCBI taxonomy): Eukaryota > Metazoa > Echinodermata > Crinoidea > Comatulida > Antedonidae > Antedon > Antedon mediterranea. The sequence goes on along the minus strand of NC_092673.1, from coordinate 32,194,650 downwards.
TAATATAATCTATACACTAAGAAATAAATTTGAACAAACAATACGGATAATAAAAAAAAAATCTTATTTCGTTTCCCAAGGTGAAACTCGATCTCGGTACCTTGAATGCCATAGACACGAGCACAGACCACCGAGCCGTACACAACTGACTAAAAGTTGTAGAAAAATTCCTCCGTGTATTTACTATGCAGTAACCACTTTGATGCAAATAGATTATTACATACCGAAATGAATTATAATTTTTTACTATGATGACATCTTTAAAATGTATACAAATGATGCACTGTCAAACTACATAATTTTAACTTTAATATATGAATTTTTGAAGGAAGAAAGTTAATGTTAAGTTTGTTATTTTGGCCTAAGAAAATGTCATAATTTGTTTGATTGTCGAAATTATTTTTTTTAAATGTAATATGCAATTAATGATGACTTAATCAACTTTTGTTCTCTTTATTTGATAATAAATCATGCATATGATACATACACTTCAAGAAAATGAAATAAAAAATAGGTGTTCCCCTGCATTCTGACGATATATATTAATTTTAAAATTTAGCATATTTTCACCATTTTGTTAACTTATACGTGCGTAGCCATTCACTTTTGACGTGCTCGTATAACGCAATTTCGAGTTGAAACCTGAATCAAATATGATGATATTATTAAAGAAAGATTGTAAAACAGAAATCGGGCAAAAAGAGTGCGCATTAACGTTTAACGCGCAGTGCGCGTGCAAAAATCTGCGCACTCATGGCAATTTTTTAAACGCTTAAAATTGCCTGAAACGTACTCTAATTTCATCGAAAATAAATTTTGACAATTTTGAACATTTTAAGCGCGCGTACGCAAGCGTTATATGCGCTACACACGTAATTTTATTGCCATATATGATGAAATATGACCTGAAATTTATGAGTACCAAATTTTGTTTAATTGTGATTCATGCTTGTGAAGATGATTACAAACGTGATTTCGTAAAATCACGCGTAGACCGCGTAATTTTTGATTACGCATCGTGAAAATATAACCACATCGATTCCTGGCCATGAGGAATATACTCTGAAAACTTGACTTAGCTAGATTAAACTGATGCCAAGATAATGCACGGACAAAATAGTGCTAAGGAAAGAATAAATAAACTAGATTTAATTCGTCACTATGACGAATTATAGGTTATATGCATTGATTTAAATAAAGATAATTGATTTTTACAAGATATATTGATTGATTGATTTTCTCAGAATCTTTAATTATTTATAACACATGATATGATCTTGCTAACGCAAATACAATAGCTAGCTGATATCACAATCAAAGATGCAGTAACAATAGACGATTTTCGTGCTACGAATCGAAGCCATCTTGCAGAGACAGTCATGACCATGCCACCCAAGCGTAAAAAACAACCTAGCGTTTTCCGAGGATTTCAGAAAAAATCGTACCTCGTCTGGGAACGGAAAGAGGGTCGCGATCGTATGAACAAAAAAAGATACTGTATGTCGCCCTCTTTATGTTTGAAAATAATTATCCATCTTGTAATAATATAGTTGTTATACGTTCGGTACGTACCCATAGTTGCCATTTCTGGCATTATTATGCTTTTTGGCATTATTTGGAGGCCCACGGCATCTGGCATAATGCCGCGGCATTATTTAGCCGTTTTTAGCATAATCTGGCATAATTTTGTGTTTTTTGAACAACCAAAAAAATAATATACCACAGAACAAAAATAAAATATTTTGTTTATAAATCTTGCAATTTAATACATATTATCACCTTATACAATATCATATCGTACAAAACAGATCTGTTGGGGTTTTTCCGTACAATAGTTCTTCCATCCTTTCGTTTGGGACTTAATCGACTCTTCGGATAGGAAGGCTGCTCGAAAACTACCGTTTGTGCGATATTATAGGCAGTAGGCCTACAACAAATCCGAAGAGGCTAGCTATTGGCCAATTATGTTGCTCTATTTCAGAGTTCATGCAGGTTATTGGATCCCGACGAGTGTAGAGACAATTGAACGAAAACATTATGAAAGGGGTTTTGTTTTTTTCAGTTCATAATTATAAAGCGGCCGCACCCCTACCCCACAACCCTTAAAATGGAAATTCCTGGTAACTAACTTAGAAGCTCTAATTTTAAAAAGAATTTCTTCTAAAGAATTTGTTTTCCATATTTCAAATTATGTTCCATTTGCATCGTCGTAGCAACCCTATTTTCCCAAATGTTCTTCACCTCTCAGCCCCAGTAGTGACCATGGTGGGCGAGGTAATTTTTAATTCAAATTAAATGCCATTTTCGCCCATCGAGCATCTCTATTTTTTCCAATTTTGGTGGGGCTGAGGTCCTAAAGACACTTATATATTTTTATTTCCTATTTTAAATTATAATTGCCATTTTCGAACTATGGTGGGCTAGATCCTGGAGGTACTAATAAATATATTTTTATTTCATATTTGAAATAAGTGCCATTTCCGGCCATCGAGCAGCTCCTATTTTTCCAACTTTTCGTACCTCAGCCCCAACTATGGTGGGGCTGAGGTCCTGGAGACACTTAATATATATTTTGATTTCCTATTTTCAATTATAATAGCCATTTTCGAACTATGGTGGGCTAATTTTCTGGAGACACTAATAAATATATTTTTATTTCATATTTTAAATTAAGTAGCACTTCCGGCCATCAGCATTTTCCAAATTTTCTTATCAACCATGGTGGGGCTGAGGTCCGGGAGACACTTTAATATATAATTGCCATTTTCTAATTATGGTGGGCTAAGATCCTTTCATATTTTAAATTAAGTGCAAAGATCGAGCAGCTCTCATATCTCAGCTCGAAATTTCCATATGTGTAACAGGTTTTTTTTTTGTGGGGGGGCGTGTTTTCGTGTTGGTGTCATTTGCAATTACCATTTTCGCACCCCAGATATTTTTAGAATTATTAGTTATTACTCACAAAACTAAAAATATAAATTTTGAACGACATAGGGATACAATTTTAGGCCCTATTTTGTGTCAGTTGGGGTTTTCAAACGTTTATTAGACTTACAACCGTTGGTGGCGCTGTTTAGGGCCACATTTTGGGGATCTGGCATTATTTTTTCCAATCTGGCATTATTTGAGACAGGATACGGCATAATTTAAATTTTATTGCTGGCAACGCTGTACGTACCTATATTATACTACAGTACTACTAGTATTACTATTAGTAACAGCCTATATTTGTGCGCTCACAAAATTAATTGTATTTCTATCAACTGGATTTGAATTGATACATCTTAGAAAGTGGTGTATATTAAATTTTGCAGAATATACAGGTTTGAATAACCTTTTTGATATTTTAGTGATGTAATTTTGAACTAGGCCCTAGGCCTAGGCTTCTAGGCTCTAGGCCTAGCCTAGGCTAGCCCTAGCTAGGCCTAGACTAGGCCTAGGGCTATATAGGCCGCGCCTGTGTACCAGGCCTAGCTAGCTAGGCATAGGCTAGCTAGTTACTAGGCCTAGTAGTAGGCCAGGCCTAATAGTCATATTACTAGCCTATGCCTAGGCTAGTACTATCCAGTAGGCTAGTAGTCGTTTCGTAATGGAGACAATATTTCATACCTCCACCATGGTATAGTAGAATAGAAAATGCAGCTTGTTGGCTTGTAAGTTAGTAGGCCTAGGCTAGTCTATATTATTATTGTTGTTATTTTTTAATTATTATTATTATTAATAGATGTAGATTTGTATTGTCTTTTAATGATTTTATTCGTTTTTTGTATTGTACCACAAAAAATATGAATGTAGTTTAGCCTACTGGCGGCCCTGGGCGTCTGTAAACGGTGACCAAAGTGATCGTTCATACACCATGACCAAAATGTAGGCCTAGGCTACTACTAGTACTGCTACTTTCTAATTTTATTGACTGTCAATTACCATGGCAATCACCCAATGCTTAATTAATTAATTAATTTTGTTTATACTGATCAGAACCCTTGAAACTAATTGTTATACTATTACTTAGTATTATATTTTTATGTAGTGTGTGTTTTTCAAAGTTGTTTGACATACCTGTACAGTAAATGTTATTCATTTCTATGTAATCTAATGATAACATTGAATAATATGTTTTTATGTTTATTTTCTCTATCCAGTATTTTATAACTTTCATTTAGTTCTGTACTTGAAAGTAGCTTATTGAAGGACATACAAGTTACGGTACTATTGTAAAGGAAGGAAGTGGTAACCACTGGTGTGCTCTGTAACACTATTGTTTGTTCACTACGGACTTGGAAAAAACAGCAGTTAGTCTGCAGTTGTGCATTCTTGAGGTACTCAGGCAACAGTTATTTTGTTTGTAAATCTGATTATTTAAAAATCATTATAATGTTGACTGTTGAACTTAGAAAGCTGAAATGTAAAATATGTATGAGTTTATTTGGTGTTTCTTCTGTATTTCTGTATAGTGTAAAATGTTTTTTTATTTTTTTTCAGATCCTAGGATTTTTCAGTTGGATCTCAATTTCATTAAAGTCTGTCTATTGGCATCTCAAGACAATAGCCTCTAGCATTTTTAAGCTAGGTGGTGAGTCAAGAAGAGTTGTGATAGATAGCAGATAAAGTCTGTCTATTGGCATCTCAGGACAATAGCCTCTAGCATTTTTAAGCTAGGTGGTGAGTCAAGAAGAGTTGTGATAGATAGCAGATTAACATTTATCAATATATATATTTTATATTTATATTTATATCGGTACATAAAGATTGTACACATTTATTAAGATAAGATACTGTACATATAAAACATATAAATCCAAGAAATTTACTAAAATAAATTACAATTTCAAAGTGAAATAGATATCATTGTTAAAATAAAATCATTTTAATTACATTATTACAGAAAATAGTAAAACAATTTTGAATCATAAACAATAATTTAGTTTAAAGAGCTTGGAAATTTGTAGTGCTTAGAAAAAATAATAAATAACTTTTGTTGATTTTGTTAAAATTAAAATGAAAAGATCAAAAAAGACTGGGCGATTTATGAAAAATAAAAAAGGATGTGTTGGAAAAATTGAGAATAACAAATGTGACGAAATTGAAGAAAAGAAAGTAGCAGCAGAAAATGAAAAATTTAGTAAGACATCCATTACAAGTGATAGAGTAAGTAATAATATAGCCATAAACGAAAGAATCAAGGTAAACAAAGATGAAAACACAGGCAAGGTAATATGTACCACTGATTTAAATGATGATTCTTGTACCATAATAACACATATTGCACAGGGAAATTTTAATCAAGGTGATTTTCGGTTTGGTAATTCTGCTGGTAAACAATGTGTTGCAAATGCTCTTATTTCAATGCTTTATTTGCAAAAAAAGAATGTATTTGAACTCAAGCCTTGTAATCTTGATGAGATTTTGACAATTGGGAATGAGTTATATTATTATATTCAAAAAGATTCAACAATGAATGAAGAACTTCTATTAGTAACTGAATTACCAAAGGAACTGAACGTTTTAGATGACACATTTCGATTAAATTATAGTGAGTCAACATACGGCATTCTAGAAGGTAATCATGAAGAGTTTTCATTGTGTGTGAATTTAGGTCAAGCTTTGCAAAAAGCGTTGTGCAATAGTGGAGCATGTTTTATGAATTTTCATGGATGTACATTTGCTATCATCAAAAACAGTAGTGGTTATTTTGTATTTGATTCGCATTCCAGAAACTATGATGGATACTTAATACCAAATGGACGTAGTGTGCTATTGTACATTTCTTCATTGCGAGGTATTGAAAAACATTGTATACAGTTAGCAAAATCTATGGGTTGTCAGTTGCATACTACTCAGTTTGAAATAACAGGATTAAATATTAAAATAGCATCCATTGCCCATGAAACAAATTCTTTTTGTAACAAACAAGACAATTTAACAAATCAAAATCAAGGAGTGCAACCCTCTTCATGTGATTATAGCAGTACATTAAATACGCAATATAGTGCTTGTATTATGATTGATAGTGACAATATTATTGATGTTAATGAATGTTGTGTTGCAGATTTAAATTATCTGTCTAACAATGAAACGTTAGGGGTTAAACCAGAAATTGAAAAAGAAATTTGTGATGAGGTTTTAAATAATGGAAAAAAAACACATAAATTTGAAAATGATATCGAAATTGTTTCCGTTGATAGATTAAGTGAAAGAAATGATAAATATTTTAGATTTTTACCAGTTCATTTAAAAGACAAAATAAAATTATGTGAACAATTTAAAATAGAAAACAGTGTTGTTTCTTGCAGTCCTAACTTAATAGAAAATGAAACAAAAAACATGTATATTGGGAAACCTACACACATAACAAAAATAATGGGTGATGGTAATTGCTTTTACAGATGTGTAGCATATTTAATTAGTGGAACCCAAATAAATCATTTAGTGTTGAGGCAAGCAATCGTGAATCATTTACTTCAAACTAATGACACATTTAAGAGTACGTTACAAGAAGGATACGGAAGTGTCCGGGAATACGTTTTTAAACAGAGAGTAATGAATTCTGGAACGTGGGCTTGTGACATAGAAATTAGTGCAATGGCAAATATGCTGGACTTTGATATCTATACATATAATGATCAGGGGAAATATTGGCAAATATTCTCGGCTAGAAAACCTGGATTTTGTAATAAAGTAACAACTGAAAGAGGAATTTATATTTTGTACACTGGGGGTAACCATTTTGATGCAGTTGAAGCTGTAGCTAATGTAAATTATCATTCTGTGGAACAAATAGATCTAAACGTACTTGCGGATGCAGATAGTAATTCAGATAAGGAACTATTACTAGAAGAAAATTACAAGGTACAAGAGGAAAATACTGACGTATCGAAACAAACTGTACCTAATATAAATTATAATCATGTAGAAGAAGTACAAGTCATACTTAATGCGGATAGTAACTCAGATGAGGAACTGTTAACTGAGAAACATATTCAAGTGCAAGATGAACATATCAGAGTATTAAAGCAAATTGATAAAAAAAAATATGAGCAGAGTAAAAGCTTGTATTCTGGTGACAAGTCGTGTAATAAGAAGACGATAACTAAAAACAAAAAAAGTCGTAAAAAAAGCGATGATCTAAAACGAAAGTTAGATAAAGAAAGGAAGAGAATAAGACGGTATGAACAAAATATCAGTAATAAACAAACATTTAATGATAAGGCTACAAAGCAGAGAAATGCACATACGATGAGAAACAAATGTAATGTACTTGATGCTCAAAAAATAAAATATCACAGTGATGAAAGATTTAGGCAAAATAAAAAAAAACAGACCAAGGAAATTGCAAGGAAAAGGTATGATACATTTGTTCTTAGAGAAATGAAGAAACAAAGTTTGAGATCGAAATATAAAGAAAATTCAAAATTTAGACAGGAATTTAAAGAAATAATGAAACAACATAGAAGTATGAAATATGAAGACGATCCGAATTTTAGAGAAAATGTCAAAGAAATTATGAAGAATTATAGAAGGGAGAAGTATGAGAATGACCCGTGTTTCAGAGAAAATGTCAAAGAAACTATGAAAAATTATGGAAGGGAGAATTATGAGAATGATCCGTGTTTTAGAGAAAATTTCAAAGAAACTATGAAAAATTATAGAAGGGAGAAGTATGAGAATGACCCGTGTTTTAGAGAAAATGTCAAAGAAACTATGAAAAATTATGGAAAGGAAAAGTATGAGAATGACCCGTGTTTTAGAGAAAATGTCAAAGAAACTATGAAAAATTATGGAAAGGAGAAGTATGAAAATGACCCGTGTTTTAGAGAAAATGTCAAAGAAACTATGAAAAATTATGGAAAGGAGAAGTATGAAAATGACCAAGAGTTTAGGAAAAAGGTTGAAGAAAAAAATGTTAAACAAAAACAATGTGCACAGGTAAAACTGAAAAAATTTGAAAATGTTTTAAACAAATTTAGGGAAATGACCTCAAATGGACCGGAGTATGTATGTTGTGTTTGTTTGAAGCTTTTATTTAGAAAGCAAGTTATGATATGTCTGAAAACTAAATATAAAGTTCAGTCGTGTATCAACGACAAGTATTTGCATATTTGTAATTACGAATGTAATAATGACTGTGAAATTGCGAAGTCATCAATGCAACATTTATGGGTGTGCTTTACATGTCACAGAAAGCTTTTAAATGGGGATGTACCGGCGGAAGCATTTACAAATAATTTGCAATTGGAAGATATTCCAAAAGAACTTGTAGATTTAAATAATTTAGAACAACATTTGATTGCCATTAATATCCCATTTATGAAAATATTAAATTTGCCTAAAGGAGGGCAGAATGGAATACATGGGCCAGTTGTTTGCGTCCCGTCAAACACAGTTGAAACAGTTACAATGTTACCTAGAACACAAACTGATGACCAAATGATCCGGGTGAAATTGAAAAGAAAGTTGTCTTACAAAGGCTATTATGAGTATAAATATGTAAGTAAATCGAAGGTAATACAAGCGTTACAATATTTACAGCATCATAATAAATGGTATTCTGATGTATTTGTAAATGAGGACTGGAATAGTGATTTGTCAAATAATTTAAATGAAAAAAAAGAGCTTTTATCTTTTAATGAAGAAGAAGGAACAGAAGACGAGTTAAATTCCAGATTGTGCGGTGTACAATTGGATACATGTTTGCAACGAATTGATATGAGACAAGAAATACTTGATAATTATTTTGATCACATTATTGCATGTGCACCTTGTGAGGGAAATAGTCCTGTTGCACTTTTGAACAATGAAAGCAATGAGGGAAAGTGTTTTCCCCGACTGTATCCAACTGGAAAAGGAACTTTTCATGATTTTAGAAGTGTGAAGTTAACACTTGGTCGATATTTTTTAAATAGACTGATGCATGTTGATAATAGGTTTGCAAGAAATACTGAATACCTGTTCTTTTCACAATGTCTGTATGAAATACAGCAAGTAATATCGAGTGTATCAATAGCCTTAAGAAAGGGTTCAGATAAAAAAGACGATTTTAAACCTGTTAAAGTATCAGACTTAAAGAATATTAATAAAGTTGAAGAAATATTGAAATCTGATAAGGGATTTAAATTCTTAAAACAGATACGTGGAACGCCACCATATTGGCAAGCTACGCAAAAAGACGTACTGGCAATGATAAGACAACTAGGTAAACCGACATGGTTCGCATCATTTTCTTCAGCTGATATGAGATGGCCTGAAATAATAAAAACACTGTTGATTCAAACGGGCAATAGGAGAAAGTTATGTGATTTGGATTGGACTGATAAATGTAATCTATTAAAATCTAACCCTGTTACTGTAGCAAGAATGTTTGACAAACGCTTCCACAGTTTCTTAAAACATGTCATTTTATCTTGTGCTTTTCCTATTGGAAAAGTAATTGATTATTTTTATCGAGTAGAATTTCAAAATCGTGGTAGTCCTCACTGTCACTGTTTATTTTGGGTTGAAAATGCACCTCGACTGGGAATTGATAAAGATGAAGAAGTTACAAAGTTCATTGACAAATATGTATCGTGTGAACTACCATCTAAACGTAAAGACGCAGAATTACATGAAATTGTTAGTAACGTTCAAATCCACTCTAAAAGTCATTCTAAATCCTGTAAGAAGAAAGGGACAAAATGTAGATTTAATTTTCCCAGGCCACCATCGGAAAAAACTTTTGTTATTAACCCTATTCCAAAAGATGAGAGAGAAACGGATGATCCCAGTAAAGGCGCAAGTTCAATATTAAGTGAAGTAAAGAATTTGTTAAATGATGAAATCCTGTATGATGACGTAAAACAGCTGTTTAATGATATGAAAATAACACAGAAGAGATTTGAAGAGGCAAATAATATGATAGCTAAAAGACAAGATTTTATTTTGAAACGAAATCCTAAAGATGCTTGGGTTAATCAGTATAATCCTGAATTGCTGAGAGCATGGAATGCAAATATGGATCTACAGTATGTTTCTAATGAATATGCATGTGTTGCATACGTGGTATCATATATGTCAAAAGCTGAGAGAGAGATGGGCTTACTTTTGTCTTCGGCTGAATCTGAAATGAAAGATGGAAATGAAGATGCTAGACAAAGCCTTAGAAAACTTGGTAATGTATATATGCAAAATCGTGAAGTGTCTGCTCAAGAAAGTGTATTTCGTGTTTGCAGCTTACGATTAAAGGAAGGGTCGAGGAAAGTTGAGTTTATTCCAGTTGGACCAAATCCAATCAGAATGAGTTTGCCACTCAGTGTAATAAAAACCAAAGAGGATGATGAAGAAATTGTTTGGATGCCAAATAAACTTGATAGATACAGAGCTCGACCTGATGGACATGACTTTGACAATATGTGTCTGGCCGCTTTTTGTTCATACTTTAGAATCATAAAAACATCAGAAACTAACACAGGTAAACAGAAAAAAAATGTATTCAAGCTAAAAAATAAATTAGGATATATCCAAAAACGGTCAAGAAGTGCAAATGCCGTTTTGAGATATCCTAGGTTTGTACGAGACATATCACCCGAAAAATATTACCTGAGTTTAATGCAACTATTCCTTCCATTTCGTATAGATGAACAACTAAAACCACCACAATTTGTAACATATGAAGAGTTTTATGAAAAAGGTTTTGTTAGATTAAATGGAAGTAGTTTAAAAGGTGTAAAATCTATTGTTCATGACAATTTGCAGCAATATGAAAAAAACGCTGATAAAATCGATCAAGCTCAAGATTATATTGAAAAGTTTGGAATACCGGAAGATGCATGGGGACTTTTGTGTCCTGAAAGTGAAGTTGAACGATTAACACATCCGAAACCGAATGTAAATACTGATGATATTGAAGATGAATTCAATATTCCAGATTTATGTCATGAGAAAAAAAAAATGTATACATTAGAAAATCCATCACTTTCGTCAATTAATGTATTACGACAAGTAAGCAACAAGATGATTAGGAGTTTGAATAAAACGCAACAACAACTGTTTTACAAAATCCGACAATGGTGTTTAGATAAGTTAAATGGAAAAGAGCCTGGCCCCTTTAATATATTTATTAGTGGTGGTGCGGGTACTGGAAAGTCGCACGTGGTGAAATGTATTTTTAATGAAGGAACACGAATCTTAGGAAAAATGATGCAAAAACCTGATGATGTATCAATTTTAAAAGTGGCTCCGACGGGAATTGCAGCATACAATATTAACGGTAAAACTATTCACAGTGCATTGTCAATTCCTGTAAACGTTTCATTTCCATATCAGCCTCTTGGTGAAGAAAAGATCAATCAACTTCGGAATTATCTTTGTCAATTGCAAATTTTAATAATTGACGAGATATCTATGGTAGATCAAAAGCTATTGTGGTATATTCATGGTCGATTAAGACAAATTAAACAGTCACGTGATGATTCTCCCTTTGGCAAAGTTTCAATTATTGCAGTTGGTGATTTTTATCAATTACCTCCTGTTAAGGGTATGCCTTTATATGCACAAACGATTCAAGGAGCATTATGGATTGATAATTTTGAGAAAGTGAATTTAGATGAAATAATGAGGCAAAAAGGTGATGCAGAATTCGCCATTCTACTAAATAAGTTGCGAATACTTGAAAGAGGTGACATTTTATCTGATGAATCGTTGGCAATTTTGAAATCACGTGAAACTGGGGAACAGTGTGAGGATGCACTGCATATTTATTCATATAATAGAGATGTAAATACGTGGAACAAAGAAATGCTGCATAACAAATGTACCGATGTAATATGTATTGAAGCGCAGGATACAGAATTGAATAGGGCAAATAAAAACAAACTTTGTGACAAACCATGCAAATCTAACAGTCAAACATCACTAATAAGTCATTTATGGCTTGCACCTAATGCCAGAATAATGTTAATTAAAAATGTTGATGTAGATAAAGGCATGACGAATGGCTGTATGGGAAGTGTTTTAGAAATAATACAGTCTTGCGACAATAAACCAATATCTATTAAAGTTAAATTTGATAATGATGCAATTGGTACCCAAACAATTGAACGATTTCAGGAATCTATGGGTAAAAAATATACACGCAAGCAATTTCCCTTAAAATTAGCATATGCATGTACAGTTCATAAAGTACAAGGCATGACATTAGACAAGGCCGTTATTAACCTGAAAAACACGTTTTTGTCAGGACAAGCATATGTAGCTTTAAGTCGTGTGACGTCAATATCTAGGCTTGTGATTGAAAATTTTCATCCGAAACACATTCATTGTGACGGAAGAGTAAAACATTGTTTACATAATATGAAGTCGTTTCCCTATGAATATAATGATAATTATTCAAAATCTACGTGTTCAATCATCTTACACAACGTACAAGGTCTTAAACAACATTTTGCAGATTTACAATGTAATAGATTGTTTTTGAATTCAGATTTTATTTGCTTGACTGAAACATGGTTAAGTAAAAATGACAGTAGTTTTGACATATCTCTTGACACATTCAACCTGTATCATCAGCCAAGGTATAATTGTTATACTAATGCAACCCAAATTACATCAGAATTTAAAGATAAAGAACATGGCGGTGTTGCAGTTTATGCTAAAAGTAAATATTTTAGTAGACTGAACATCAATGTTAAGGATATTGAATTCATTGCGTTTATGTTAACGTCTCCAAAATCTGTGGTTGTCTCAGTAATATATCGACCCCCTGGGTATAACGTAAAACAATTTTGTAAGAGCCTAGAAATGTTATTGTTGGAGTTTCATAAGCTGAGCACAAGTTGCATAGTCATGGGAGATTTTAATGAAGATCTGCTAAAAAATACGTCTCAAGTATATACCCTAATGATTAATTATAACTACAAACAAGTAATTGAATGCAGTACAACCGAAGGTGGTACTTTGTTGGATTTGGTTTTTGTGAGAGACTTGGATTGTCTAAATACGACAGTTTTGCCAATATATTATAGCTACCATGAAGCTATTCGAATTCAATTCTGATCATCTTATCTATTCTGTATAATTTATTTATTTTTTTAATTCTCTGGTCTGGTAGTTTTAAATTTACAGTAGCATTAATTAAAACGTCCTATGAATCGAACAAATTATGACATTAACCTTCTTCTTTAAAATATTCAAATATTAAAGTAAAAAGTATATATTTGGACAGTGCATCATGATGCATTGCGGTATGTGATCTATAATGGTTACTGCATAGTAAATACACGGAGGAAACTTTCTTCTACGTTTAGTCAGTTGTGTATGGCTCGGTGGTCTTTGCTCGTGTCTATGGCATTCCAAGAACCGAGATCGAGTCTCACCTTGGAAAACGAAACGAAATAAGTTTTTTTTTATTATCCGTATTGTTTGTTCAATTTTATTTCTTAGTGTTTATATAGATTATACACATGATTTATAATGAAATCTAGATAAAAAGTAAGTAATGTCTTTATTATTATGTAACAAATGGGGTTTATGACAGTATACGCGGAGGGATCTTTAATCGGATTGTTTTTTATTGTTTTGTATATGGCTCGATGTTCAGTGATACCGGCTATTGAATTTGCGTTAGCAAGATTCTATCATCGCGATGCTTATACTACAGCATTCGATGTACCGAGATCGATATTAAACAAGACATTTTTTTATCCGCATCATTTGTTTAATTTTATTTCTTAGTGCATAAATCATACGTATAATTTATAATGAAATGTATAGGATAAATAGCTTACCTTTTCATTATTATGAGATATTAATAATCCGAAGTGTATCTGCATCATAAAGGTGGTTACGACATGGCAAATATAACGAGGAATCTGTGTTCAAGATTTATCCCGATTTGTATATGGCTCGATGGTCAGTTATCATGTATAGCCTACATCGTTTGAGATATCGAGATGGAGTCTCATCATGGGAACGAAATCCACTTAACAAAATAATTTTTTTTTGGCTATGCGCATCGTTTGTTTAATTTTATTTCTTAGTGTATATCATACGTATGATTTATAGTGACATTTAGAGAAAAAGGTGTCTTACGCCTTCATTATAAATGTACGGTAATTTGTTTTAAACAGTCACAGACTAACATTTTCTTGCATCAAAATAATATCTTACAATTACAATTTAGAGATATTGTACGATGTAAATTTATTTCTACTTAAATAAAAGTTGATTACGACAACAATGCAGTTATAATGGAAATAGTAGATCCGAATCATATTATAGAATATATTATTTAGTCACCCGCGTTGAGCAGATAACACTTGTTTTAAGAAATTTAGTTTTTTAAAACAAATTTAAAATTAATTTTGTTCATGCCTTGCTATTTTCCAATGAAAAGTTTATGTCACTATTGTGAGAAACTTTAAATGGAAGGGGGCGCAGAGACGAAATGATTAACGAATCGATAGGACAAAAAGAAAATTGTAGAATATCTGCACAGGTACAGGTATAGTCACGGGAAAAATGGATCCAAACAAAGTATGAACTATGGAAACAAACAACACTATTCAAGTTTATCTTTTTTTTTATTTATTTACAAACTTTCTATAAAGTAACAACTGAAGATATTTAGATTGTGCCATAATAATATTTCAATCGGTTTGTTGAAAGTCGACATCACCATCATCATCGACGACGAAGTTTAACGAAACGCATTCCATAGGCCTACATGGACCGCTGTCAATTGTTGTCACGTGTGCCGAAATTGGAAGAGTAGAGAGGTCACCATTCATCTCCGAGTTTTCAGTAATCAGAATGACATGCTCGTCATCACCCGAAGTAAATATTATTTCATAAGGTCGTTGAAACCTACAATGTAAAATTGAAAGGTGTTAAAAAGAGATAAAATGAATAAAATATTCACACACTAAAGCCAAATTTATATAAATTATGCAATATATAAGGATGCAGTAGAAAACGAACAAATGATTTAATTTAGGAACCATGATCGACAAAGTACTGGAACAATAAATGTAACATGGTTATGAACATTTTAAGAACGAAATACTTACTCATCATCCGACACAGCAATTATGTCTCCAAGCATGTCTTTCTTTTGTACCACATTTTTAATTACCAACGATGACGTTGATTCCAGTTTTTTTACGTCTTTGTATTCAGTGACGATTAAGCCACTTGCCTCCACCCTTTCATTTAGAGTGAAGGCAACGTCGGTGTGGTCACCCCACAGGTTCACCTCAATGGTATCCGGCCCATCGCTTATATGGATTGTGCGTAAACGTTTATTTTCGCCAACTGTTCTCACTTCGCCAATATAAGACACGTTTCCCTCAGCCGACAGTCTTCTTTTCATCGGCAAAGCTTTGATTTGATTTAACGCAACCTTTGCTGGATTTTGGTAGTTTTTAAGTACACTTGCATCAAATTCAAATTCCGCTGCTTTAAAGAAAAACTGGAGGGAAAAAAAGAATATTTAATCTCAATTGCCTTTTCAAACCAATTCCAATAACATGATTATTAGCTCAAAAAGTATCAAACCAAATATTAAAATAGACTAGTCATACCTTTGTTTTGGCCGACAATGAAACTTTATCGCCCAGGGTATCGACTGAACAATTTTTAACAGTTATAAATGTTCCTCTTTCTAACGCCAGTATCTTATCTATTATGCTTCTCGTTAGGGCCGTACTTTCATTTATAAAACACTCGAAAATTGTATTGTGACCTTTTAACATCACATGTCCTTTTATGAACTGTCTGGCTGTTGGACCCTTTCCAATTGTGCGAGACTCGAATGGCTCTACAATATACAAATTAACAGACTTCTCGACTCTGCTCTGCATTTTGTTAGTATATTATACCAATAGGCCTACAATGTATGTTTAGCAGTTTCTCCAAGTGAATGAGATGAGTTCGTACATGCCACTTTTATATATCCATTGAGTACAATAGCAACAACTATCGACCAATCAATTTAACTAAAACCAATTCAATATTCAAATTAGTACTACACATCGGAAGCAATTACGTAACTACCAGAACGAAATACAATTGATTTTAATAGCTGTTCGTGTTTCTTTTATATTTATTTAAATTAGTACTATATTGTCTTTTTATTCAGTATTATACTGAATAAAAAGACAATTAGTACTAATTTAAATAAATATAAAAGAAACACGAACAGCTATTGAAATCAATTGTATTTCGTTCTGGTCTTTTTATTCAGTATAATACTGAATAAAAAGACAATTAGTACTAATTTAAATAAATATAAAGGAAACACGAACAGCTATTAAAATCAATTGTATTTCGTTCTGGTAGTTACGTAATTGCTTCCGATGTGTAGTACTAATTTGAATATTGAATTGGTTTTAGTTAAATTGATTGGTCGATAGTTGTTGCTATTGTACTCAATGGATATATAAAAGTGGCATGTACGAACTCATCTCATTCACTTGGAAAAACTGCTAAATATACATTGTAGGCCTATTGGTATAATACACTAACAAAATGCAGAGCAGAGTCGAGAAGTCTGTTAATTTGTATATTGTAGAGCCATTCGAGTCTCGCACAATTGGAAAGGGTCCAACAGCCAGACAGTTCATAAAAGGACATGTGATGTTAAAAGATCACAATAAAATTTTCGAGTGTTTTATAAATGAAAGTACGGCCCTAACGAGAAGCATAATAGATAAGATACTGGCGTTAGAAAGAGGAACATTTATAACTGTTAAAAATTGTTCAGTCGATACCTTGGGCGATAAAGTTTCATTGTCGGCCAAAACAAAGGTATGACTAGTCTATTTTAATATTTGGTTTGATACTTTTTGAGCTAATAATCATGTTATTGGAATTGATTTGAAAAGGCAATTGAGATTAAATATTATTTTCCCTCCAGTTTTTCTTTAAAGCAGCGGCATTTGAATTTGATGCAAGTGTACTTAAAAACTATCAAAATCCAGCAAAGGTTGCGTTAAATCAAATCAAAGCTTTGCCGATGAAAAGAAGACTGTCGGCTGAGGGAAACGTGTCTTATATTGGCGAAGTGAGAACAGTTGGCGAAAATAAACGTTTACGCACAATCCATATAAGCGATGGGCCGGATACCATTGAGGTGAACCTGTGGGGTGACCACACCGACGTTGCCTTCACTCTAAATGAAAGGGTGGAGGCAAGTGGCTTAATCGTCACTGAATACAAAGACGTAAAAAAACTGGAATCAACGTCATCGTTGGTAATTAAAAATGTGGTACAAAAGAAAGACATGCTTGGAGACATAATTGCTGTGTCGGATGATGAGTAAGTATTTCGTTCTTAAAATGTTTTCATAACCATGTTACATTTATTGTTCCAGTACTTTGTCGATCATGGTTCCTAAATTAAATCATTTGTTCGTTGTCTACTGCATCCTTATATATTGCATAATTTATATAAATTTGGCTTTAGTGTGTGAATATTTTATTCATTTTATCTCTTCTTAACATCTTTTCAATTTTACATTGTAGGTTTCAACGGCCTTATGAAATAATATTTACTTCGGGTGATGACGAGCCACGTTTTTGGGCGATGAAATCAACGGCTTATCTGATGTTCATATAGAACGTACCTGTTGCTATTTGTAATTGATCGATATAAATGTACTAAATACAAATGTATGTAAAGATGCCCTTAAACTCTCTCTGGTAGACACTTCAGTTACACACGGTGTAGGCCTATCCCTACACACCATACCCCCTTCCACCCCCTCCGTTCAACATGTTATCGACCAAACATGAACTCCCCCACCCCCTACCCATCCAAGCTGAAATACACGATCACACCAGTCCTAGACAAATTATTTAGTTAAAAAGAACTTTGGTCCAAAAGCTCCCTCTGGTGGACAAACTGCATATTAGGCCTATATCTATATTAAAACAAACTGCATTTCTCTGCTATTTTTAAACGGACATTCAAAACGGTATGATGTATATTATAGTCAAGACATATTTGTCACCGTCTGGAAATATTACATTAAAAAAATTAAATGTATATCATATATTTTTCGATGACAGACAGAATATTGTAATTCAATAAACTCTCTCTCTAGTGGACAGTTGGGCTATCTTTTACGTTATAACAAATATTGGCACGTTTTTGGGAGATGGAATCAACGGCTTATCTGATGTTTATATAGAACGTCACCCGATTCTGTTGCTGTTAGTACACTCAACGTGGAAGACTGTCGACAGTCTACCAGAGACCTATCTGACTGTATTAAGTACTTTTAATACACGATATCGCTGTCATTAGGTTCCTATCTGGAGACAATTTGTAACGTTATAGACTATATTCAATATAAAATCCACTCGGCAACCAGAATAGTAACAGGTTTTGGTATTGCCATGCAAGAAAGGCCTAGCCTAGGCCTAGCCTAGTCAATTATTGTACGAATTACGTAATTTGTTTAGTAGCTCATCTACTTTTTTAGCAGGGCATAATGAATATCGTAGCTAGGCTAGGCCTACTAGCGTGAAATCAACCAATTATTTGGGTGGTATGAGGGGGTGGGTAGGAAGTTAAGTACGAGTTGGCATGGGTACGAGTCGACCAGGGTACACCCACTAGCCCTACTAGAGCATAGGCTATAGTCCTGCGAGAATGGGAAATCTGGCCTAGGCCTAGATAGGCATAGGCCTACATTAGGTACGCCGCAAAAAAAGCTATCCTATGAGCATAAAAAGGCCTCGTAGTAGAGCCAAAGGTGTTAGCCCACTACTACGGATCACTAATTAATCTATCTAGAGGGCTAGCTAGCCTAGGCCTATAGAGTTAATTTTAAATTAAGTAGGCCTGGTTGGTTAGTTGCTCTAGTTAATTAGGCCTGGGCTTCAGTAATTTCGGTCGCATTTTCGAGAGAGGTGAGGTAGGTTAGCTCAGCTAGGCTAACCTAACCTGTAAGTAGTATTCTAGCCCATCCATGATGGCTGATGGGTACGAGTTGGCAGCCATTGGTACGGTTTGACCCGTATTATAGCTAGGGTGTGCTGGTCAACCCGTACCTAAACCAACCCGTATGTAATATAAATATACTTTTAATAGCATTAAACATGGGTACAGGCCAGCCCGTGATGAGTACGAGCCAGCCCATGATGTGCATGGAGTGGACCAACGTTTTGGGTATGAGTAAACCAAAATTTGGGTACGTTGTTGGCATGGGTACGGGTTGACCTGTATCCTTCTAGCTAATCTTACTAGGCCTAGAGTAGAATAGGTATATGCTATACCCAGACCGGTTACAATAATGGTCTATTCATTCTGTTTATACTGTAGCTTTATTGATAGCTGGGTTGGGGCGGCTTTTTCTCATTCTAAAACAAATTTCCTTATCATAATAAAATAATATATGAATTTAAATGTAATATTGTTTTTGTATACATAATTATATTAGTAATTGCCATTGCATTTATTATAATTATATATTATACGGTTCCCCCTTAATTATACTATAGTATAATTTCCTTATTATATTTTACAATATTTTATTCATAGTTCAACAATTTTTTCTTTCACAGGACAAATTATCATACTGAATCATCACACACCAAGTCTCATAAATCTCTACTGTATTTTTCCAAGGTACTCCAGCTACATGGTATTGCCTTGAGGCTAAACTACAGTAAACGATATACTGGCACTACCATCATTCTGGCCCGTCGACCTGGACCACATTACAGTATGGTCCAACACATAAGTGCGACAGTAGTCGTACTACCGATTCAAAATAGTGAATTACATCCTGTGGTCAAGGCTTTATTTGCTCTTATGCTTATTTCCTCCAAATACAGAGTACGTAGGGCTTTCAATTTGCTTTTATACCTGTTAATTTAAAAATCGTTTATGCCTATTGTTGCATGAAGTATCCAATTTAGAATGTAAATACTGGGATGATCACCCTAAATTTTCTTTTTCAATTAACAATTTTATATTTCACAGCTGAAAAATGCACTAAAGCATCATATAGAGATTTTTTATTCATAGGCCTAACTGTTAATTTGCATCCCAATACATGGTACCTATTGGTATTAATATCTAAAAATACAAAGGCGGCCAACACAGATAGTTTGATATATACAGTACTCTCTTATAAATAGATGTTTCTCTCCAAACTACTCCAACTACCTAATTAGCATACTACTGTACACTTTGTAGACAAGAAATAAATTGTATCCACCTAGAGGACTTATGGTAGTACAGTCGATCGTCCTGTCACTGGCCCGGTCAACGTAACCTACGCCTAGATTATTACCGTAATTAAAGTACATTATTACAGAGATTTTATTTTTTTTTGCAGAAATCAAAGGTATGTGTATAGAAAGCAGTACTCGTATTAAAAACTAAGCAGGTTATATTCTTGTACGCAAACTGGCAGGATATTCTGAATATTTTTTGTTGTTGAAATGATGGAATCCTAACTTTATTTTCCACGAGCTGGAGAGTGACAAAGACATATTACGACCCTTTTATTTAAATTTATTTGGATAGACCTCCATGTAAATTCATTAAAGGCTATATGATTGTTTTATATTTTAATATGTGATAGTAGATAATCATTGTGCATACTGAGGACTATGAATCTAATATTTAATTACCTTACACTGCAATGAGTCTAAAGTCTATAAGAGTACATCATGATTTGTAGATTTTCTTTCAGATACTGTCTCTAAGCCACCTTCTCTCTCTTCATAACTAAGCAAAATTGATCAATACCAAACAACTCACTGGTTAAAGTGTTGTTATGATTTCCGCAACGTTCTGTGCGTCACATCGAAGCGATCTTGCGATTCAATATATTCTACACAAAATAAAAATAACAATAACTAGATTTAATTCGTCACTATGACGAATTATAGGTTATATGCATTGATTTAAATAAAGATAATTGATTTTTAAAAGATATATTGATTGATTGTTTTTCTCAGAATCTTTAATTATTTATAATATGATAGGACCTTGCTAACGCGAATACAATAGCCGATATCACAATCCGATCACTAAATAAAGAAATTCAAAAAAAAAAATCAAAGATCCCTCTGCGTATAATATCATAAACCACATTTGTTGTTACATAATAATAAAGACATAAGTTACTTTTTATCTAGATTTCATTATAAATCATGTGTATAATCTATACACTAAGAAATAAATTTGAATAAACAATACGGATATTTAAAAAAAAAAAATCTTATTTTGTTTCCCAAGGTGAGACTCGATCTCGGTACCTTGAATGCCATAGACACGAGCACAGACCACCGAGACATACACAACTGACAAAAAGTTGAAGAAAAATTTCCCCGTGCATTTACTATGCAGTAACCTCTTTGGTGCAAATAGATTATTAAATACCGCAATGAATTTTTAATTTTTACTATGATGACATCTTTACAAATGTAAAAAACGATGCACTGTCAAACTATATACTTTTAAATTTAATATATGAACTTCTTAAGAAAGAAAGTTAATGTTAAGTTTGTTATTTCGGCCTAAGAAAATGTCATAATTTGTTTGATTGTCGAAATTATTTCTTTGTAGAGAAGTTTTTGCATTGTGCTCGCCTAATTTATATATAGATGCTTGTGAAGATATGATTACAAACGTGATTTCGTTAAATCGCGCGTAGACCGCGTAATTTTTGATTGCGCACCTTGAAAACATAACCACATCGATTCCTGGCCATAAGGTATATACTCTGAAAAATTGACTTAGCTAGATGAAACTGATATCAAGATAATTAACGGACAAAATAGTGCTAAGGAAAGAATAAATAAACAAAGATTTTGACAGAATCAAGAGGTTATATGCACGATAATGCATATAACCTAATAACAGTACATTCTACGGATAGGCCTATTGTATTCAATATTTTGTCCATCCATGTATAGCCAAATGTTAATTTTCTGGGTTTTAGTTCTTTAATCATACAGTTTTTACTAACATTAATAGCTAGAATGAGTGAGGAAATCAACATCAACTGGATTCTACCATTGTTAGAGTGGGGTGAAGAACAATGTTGGTGTATGGATGGGGCTACTTTTTCTGACTCTCACAAATTTTCTCATCTTTATCGTTTCAAAATTAATTAATTAAATTTTAGTATATCACAGTTTTCAATTCATGTTCTGTGCCTGTTGTGTAAATATATAAATATTCTTATTCTTTTGCATGTAGTATAGTTTTACATATCTTCCTACCTGTTTTGATTGCATTGCCACTATTAAATTATTTTTTAATTGCCCAATTGTTATATATAGTCCAGTCAAAATAGTACCTTCACCCACCACTAATTGCAAAAGAATTTTTTTTACCACAATGCATTTTAGTATGGTCCCCTAAACACTATACTAAAAGTCCCCCAAAATCCCAACATGGGAAATTTGTCTAATTTGCATAATATGCAAATTAGCCTTTTTTGATGATGAATTAATCTATTTTCTTTATAAATGTGCATAAAATGCTGCAATTCAATCAAACTAAGCATTAAAACTCACATTTCATGGTCAATAGAAAGAGTAAACTAAATAAATTTGAATAAAATTTGCATATTACGCGAAATTAACATTGCAAATGTCGTATTTTTTTTTAATAGTGAATTCAGAATAAAATTAATAGGATTATGTATAATTTGTAATTAGCTCCTTCATACAGTAATCACGCAACAAGGATCTTAAATTTGGATTCAATTAAACAATGTCTAAAGAACCACCTTGATTTTAAAATTTAAATCAAATTTGCATATAATTTATGCAAATTCGGATCTAAAGTATGTTCAGTGTAATATTGTTCTTGATTTTAGCTGCTTAATAATAATCGGGAATAAATAAAGCACTTTATTATTCTGGAATTTCAAATGTTGTAAAGCATATCAATCATTATCACTGAGATCATCTATATCTAAGGAAGAAGAGTTTGTGCAACTGGAACCTTTGCACACCCCACATATCCATGTACAACTAATTGAATATCGTTTACAAGTGCATCTGCTAGTACTGCAACCAGTTTTGCAGTTACATCTGATTATCTTCATCAACTTTTCAGGTGCAGCGGGGAGATGTGTTTGTAATGGCAGCAGTTGTCCATCAGTTACCTTCCATCCCCATTCTTCTGCTTTCATTTGTGCAGCAGTCTGTTTCCATGTTTGTATCTGAAAATATACTCGCCGACTATGGTATTGTGCAGCTGCAGATGTTGGAGGCAATGTCTGAGGTTCAACACATGTGCTACTCTTTGCCACCTTCTCACAGAATCGCTTGTACCGTAGAACGTCTATACTTTCACCATACTTGCCCTTATAGAGCTGAATCAGAGAGTCCTCTCCTGCTGCAATTATATCTTTCTTTGTCGCACCCTCTTTAGTAAACAGATCAGCAAATTGCTGGAAATCAATACTATTCTGGACTTGCTTCAGTGCTACATGTTTTCCTATACCAAATACTCTCGACGTTGTGTCGCATCCAAGTAAAGCATGCACAAAGAGAAGTCTGGAACATAATTTATTCCCCAAGATCATCACTGTTTTCTGTATGTTCCATACCTTGTGCTTTTTGGTGTTGGTCTTTATTTCTGGTATAAAAAAGAGGTCCTTCTCAATTGTATCTCCATAATAGCACAGCAGGATTAGCAAATCAGTATCGTCACCAACAAGAACTGTGTTAACAACCCTTGCTGACTCAACTGCTGTCTTGACAATTAGGATATCTGCATCTCCTTTGGCATGAATTGTTGTACAACCTGCCTTTTCAAGATGTAAACTGAGCAAATGAAGAAATCGTTGCTTGTTTACTTTGTTGGTCAGAAATTCATTTTTCTTCATAATTAGCGAAGTCTCTCCTGTAAATAAAACATTTGGTCCCCTGGAACTGCCTGTACGTCTGCAGTGTGTAGCATCTTTGATTGCAGGTCCATCTTCATAACCATCAATTACAATAGTTGGAATTCCATACCGACTTGTCACATATGATACATACGTATGACAAATACTGTCAAATGTTTGACCTCTTGACCATGGTAAACGTTGCAAGAGGGCACCACCATCAAGCACATAATGTGGATCATTAGGGGGGTCTGTCTGATCCTGCTTTACAATCTCCCAAAGAGCATCGGCTAGTGTCGCCTTATTTGCCTCCCTTGGAAGACCTACATTATCGAATAATGCAGTTGGATGACTGCAAAGTTCATATTTAAATAAATTTGCGGGATCTTCCTCCTCTTCACGTCTGGCGATAACACTTAATCGCTGAAAGAGTAATTGTGGATCAACTTGGACTGGATCTCCGCAAATGACAACAGTTGTTTTGGATCCAAGTGTGACTGCTTGTTTTTTTCTTTGGAAAGAGAACTCATCAATGTTCTTTCCAACCATCGATTCAAGTATACACTGGCCCACAGACCTTGCCTGGTCAACATTTACATTGTCAGTAGCAGCAACACCACTTACTATGCTACGTAGTGATGACTCACTACCAAATGGATCCCACTCCTTGAATGCTTCGATTAGTTTATAAGTATCTTCTGTGTCTCTTTTTTGACGAGATTGTGATGTGTCTTTGTGTTGCTCACTAGTGTTGTAGTTAACACTGGTGAGCTCTTGCATTGCAAAGTTTACCTCGGCACAAGAAGGCATTCCCAGTACCCAGGTCAACCGTTGAACTTCTGTCATCCCTCTACCTCTCGTTAACCCACCACTTGTTTTGACACTTCTCATTAGGACTTGCTCAATAATAAGATCGGTAGATAGTCCTGCCCAGTACCGATCACTTCTTCTAATCACATGAAAACCATTTATGAAGTTGGTGTAGACATTGGGGTGAGTCTTTTCGAGTTGGCAAATTTTTTGCATGTACAGATACGCAGATTTTGTGTACAGGTTATGCCCAGCCGCAGCAAAAAAAGGTAACATATCCTTTACTGCTGAAAGATGTAAAGTCCAATTCCCTATACGTTCAGCTTTTATGAATTTTTATAAAACAGCAACCATGTCCAAATATTGCAACCAGAGTTGGGCAGTCCTTTTATCACTAAGTAAGTTCCGCTCTTCTTTTAATCTATGAGTAATTCTTGTAAGGACATCTGAAGAGGAAAGGTCGATATGAGCGTCTGGATAATTTATTACATTATCCAAAATCTTACTGGCTTCGAGCAAATCTTGATCTGGCCGTGTGTTTGGAATAATGTCAGCATCAACTTCTATTTCCATTTCTTCTGAAAGTTCTGTTGTTTCCGTGTCTCGATTGTGTTGTAGTTGATCAGGTTGAAAAGTGGATATAGGAAGATTATATGCATTAGCTAGTAATATGGTATGTAAGGCAGCATCAACCAAGAGATGTCCTCGTACTGCTCTGGAGATTGCTTTTCCACTCAGCATATGCTTGACAGCATTTCCTGCATATGCTACTTCAAGGATCTCTTGTAGACCACTTCCTGCCATAATGTAACCAATGCAGCCTAAGAAGCTTATTTCCATATGTAAGCCCCCTAGTCTCAGGACAATGGACTTCAGATAACTGCAATCTGGCTCTGATTCAATAATCATCATGGCTTTCCACCAAAGTGGTTGATCAAATGTAATAACGGGTGTGACATTGTATGCCTTAGCTTGTTCACAAACATACGAGAGTGTGGAGAAGATACATGACATGTCAGATGGATTTAAATCTATCATGGGCAGGAATTGCACCGATGATTTTCCAGGATAATTACCATGATGTACGGCCTGCATTAGACCTGACCACCCAGGCTTTTTGGGGCGAAGAGCAAATACCACGTCCCACAAAAGATCAACATGATACGTTGAATCATACACTTCCATTGATTGAAGTTCTTTGTATGTTAATGGACTGCGTCCTGTGTGCTGGGATTTGAAAGTTTTGATGTTAATCCTGCCTACTTTGATGATGTCATCTGTTGTAACTGACATTCTAGGTACAGGTTTATGTAGACATTTTTCTGGTGTAAAAGTGGCAATGATTCCCATTCCATGAAATGTTCCAAAGCCATCAAGAGTTCGTATATTGTGATCTACATTATCAGCAACAAATTGAATGCATCTTTCTGAGTCCGGTCCAGGGATCTCAGTTCCATGTGTTAAAGCAGCACTTTTCTCAAATTTTTGGACTTCGGAGTAAGAACAACTGAAACCATGCTTGTGTAGTGTGTCAACGACGAATCTTGATGAAAATTGGTGATGCATCTCAACTGCCAATCCAAATTGCAGTGGGGCTAGAAGAACTCTTGGCCTCGTAGCTTGCATAATAGCTTGTCCAATCGATGCTACCTTGAGATCAGTGTTTTTTCCAACAAACAATTCTTGTAACAATGTAATTAAGGACTTTGCGCCAGTAAGGCAAAAGGCACACCACAATAAAGACGACCGGACACGTAAGACTCAAGTAGAATAAGATCTTTATTGGTCAAAACCAAATATCACAACAATAACATAACAACCAGCGGCCATGATATATAAGTCTACCCAGATAGGGGGCGCTAGACTGGCGTAATCATTTTTTTTTTCTCTTCTCATAAAACACAAGTCAAAAACAAAACAAAGCAAGCAAAAGCACTCAAAATCTAAATTGAATGGTCGAAACTTAACTATATAATACGAATGAAACATTATAAATCAAGAACGTAGTCAGCGAGATGTCTAGGAAATCTGCGTGAACGTGTGGATGTGCGATGAGACAACTGTGCTGGAACTTCCATTGGTGATTCTTCCGGGGTCTGTATGGATGATGACTTATCGTTCACCTCATCAGGAGAGGCAGAAAGAGTTGACGGTACCTCGGGTGGAGGAAATGGAGACGGATCAACTGTGAAATCAGGTTCTTCATCAGAGGTGTCGCAGTGGCGTTGTGAGGTTGGTGTGGGAGAATGATGAACGTCAGTCGGTACAGTAAAACACTCTGATTTCTTTACACGATAAGTAGCGCTTCTCAATTGTGAGTGCGTAAACTTTCGGACGTTGCACCACTTTCCATCTACAGAAACAACGAGATAGCGATCTCGTGCACAGGTCTTGCGACGATCTGTCCACAGGTAGACTAAATCACCAACCGTAATAGAAACGTCAGGTGCTGCACACGCGACGGGTGCCTTAGACTTTTCGCTGTGCGCGTGATTAGAGGCTCTGAGGTGCTGTTGGCTGATAATCAACTTGCGGTCAGAAATAGAGATTTGGTCATGAGTGAACTGATCTCGCTGTGTCCACATTTCGCGAGACGACAATCCTCGTGTTCGGATACGGGAGTTAAGACGAGATGTGGCGACAGCAAGCACCGTCGGTGAGATGGGACCACCACCAGGCTCTTGCCGAAGTAACTCTTCTGACAATTCGCGTACAGCTTTCTCTCCAACCGGGTTTTTGTTGATGTTTTTAACTCTGCCAATTTCGATCGAAATCCTATGTTTCAGTAAGACGGGATCGTGGACGAGTGCCATGAAGCCCGGGGCAGGGTCTGTGCGGATGGTTGCTGAGGGGCCCTCCACGGGGCACATGCCAATGCATAAGCGAATCAAGGTATCACGGAGAGTATCGTGCTTCTCATCGCTGATTAAACACGAAAGGGTGTAAGACGTCACCGTCTCTCTGACAACAAGAATAAGTTGACGCTCGCGTTTTAGGACATCGGCGGCAAAGGTGACTCCGAGCTTCGACGGAGGATCATCAGTGGACTGCTCAATTGCAGTGGTGGGTACAGTACGGATCGAGGCACAGTGATGACACGATTCTGACACCTGTTCGATGGTTTTGTCCAAGTCAAGCGCAAAGAAGTGGCGGCGAACGGATAACTTAAGTTGGTGACTAGTTGGGTGATCTAGCCGGACGTGAAGTGATGTCAGCAGTCCGTTTAATACGGGGCGAGGGACAATAATACATTCATGCTTAAGTGAGAGTGGTTCAGTGCGGTTGACTACAAGGAGACCATCTCTTCCAATGGAACAACAGTTAAGGTACCGTTTAATGTCCCTGACATTGGTTAACTTTTTAGATGGACGCGTTCCTTGAATAAGATGAGCTTTTACACGCCGAAGGTCTGGACACTCGGATTGGATGGCTAGCCAAGCTGGCCGACTGGTGAACGGGAGTTTGGCGTCTCCAGTAATGAAATCACGTATCGATGAACGTAGTACCGTTGACTCTATCGCGCCGTTGACAAATGAGCAAACCTGACAGTTGTCAACTGAGCATGGTGGAGCATTGCGACTAGCAAAGTCGGATGGGACGTTGGCTGAGCCTGCCAGGTGCCGAATAGAAATCTGGTACCT
Source organism: Antedon mediterranea (assembly GCF_964355755.1). NCBI lineage: Eukaryota > Metazoa > Echinodermata > Crinoidea > Comatulida > Antedonidae > Antedon > Antedon mediterranea. The sequence goes on along the minus strand of NC_092673.1, from coordinate 32,166,366 downwards.
GCTAGCGGTGGACAGGAAGGTGGACACACGGGGACTGACTGAGAATTCTCCCCTGCATAGCTTTTCAAGCGCTTGGACGCATGGCTTACTGTCAGTTAGGACACATGTGTTATGTCGAGACTGGATAATAAAAGGACTAAAATGTTTAACGGCTGCCGCGATAGCCAAAGCTTCGATCTCGCAGGGTAGCCATGTGACCTGACGCGCACGGAGTTTGGCACTAAAAAAGCCGGCTAACTGTGGTTTGGATTCACGAGTAACGTATAAGGTTGCGCCTAGACCATGACTTTTAACAGCACCATCCGTAACGATCCACAGTTGGTCATCGGGATGAGGTAAAACTATGACCTTGTTTGAGTCAAGTGCGTTCTGTGCTACTTTAAATGCTTCATGTAAGGCATCGTACCAATGTATTGTTTCTTTGGACTGTAAGCCGGCTATGGCTTCTTCCAGTGGAGCGATGAGAGATGCGCACTGAGGTAAAACGCGTGCTAACACCTTATATGCCCCGATAAACGAGCGTAAACCTCTTACCGTCGGTGGTGGAGTGCATGCCTTCAACGTTGAAATACGATGAGTATTTGCGCGAATAGAACCTAGGGACCAGGTCCACCCAAGAATGGTTGTAGTTTGTGGACAAATCACCGTTTTGCTAGCAGACAATCGCAGACCACACTTGTAAATGCATTGGAGTAGACGCCGCCAATTGTAAATTAACTCCTCTAAACTGTCCCCTCCACAATAAAGGTCATCCGCAAGCTTTGCTACTACTCCCTCCTTAATCAAATCCCCCAGTACCCGACAAGTCAGCTCTTCGAGGGCGGTCTCTGAACCAGGCATACCCATGGCACACCGGGCATAAACTCTCACACCTCGAAATGGTGTGGCAACGCCGCAGTACTTCATAGAAGCGCGAGACAAAGGAATCTGGTAAAAGGCCTTTGTGAGGTCAGTAGTGATTATGTGCTTCCATTTTGCGATGTTACGTAGAACGGAGTTGACATCCGGCATAAGGGAGGGTTGGGGTTTTGCATATCGTCCGACCTCGGCGAATGCTGTAACCAGACGGTAACCACCACTCTCTTTTTTGACAAGGAAAGATGGGTTAAGATATTCGACTTGGACACCGACGTCCTCGGGGCGAACAAATACTCCCACTTCCTCAAGCTCATCAAATTTGTCCTGTAGCTCAACCAGTTTATCTCTGGAGTACTGAGGAACTCGACCTTTCCTCTGAGGAGGCTGTACAGGTCCCATGTTAACAACAGCCTGGAATGGGCCAACAGAGCCGTTGTAGGCTTTAATCATAGGATCGAAAACAACATCGTATTCAGTAAGAATGGATTGGAATTGGGATTTCACATTCTGTGGGAGGATATGGTCTGGATCTAGCTTGACATAATCAGAAAACGCGACAGAGGAAGGAGGCTTACAGGGCTTAGATGGCGACTTTTGGGGAATAGCATTTTCGGCCGACAATGGCACAAAGGTGGGTCGGACTTGGCAAAAATGTTCGTGTCGTTTGATGACCTGAGGTGTGTCGGTGGAGTTTGGGATACGTACCCTTCCCGCAACACTAGAGACCAAGTCAAACTTTGGCCACGTTCGAGGAAACGTACCCTTACTATGTGGTTCGAGAGCAAACACGTCATCTTGTTGGATGAAGTCAGACGGAATGGCTACCTCGATAAATTCTCCCGGCCATATAGTGGTCTCCCCTTCAGGAGCACGAAGCACACAAGCACGTCGAACCGTGTTATGGTGAAGGCCCTGTACCTGGGAACCATAGATGTACGTGGTACCGTCACCCAATTTGATTTCCCGCTTCGCAGGTCGGAGGGCGATATCATTTAGCTCCATAAAAGGAGTTCCGGCAAGAATGTCGACGTCAAGTTTTTCGACAACGAGACCCTCAAATTTGAATTCTCTGTCGTCCCTTGTGAGAATAATTGTGGTTTCGCCTACGACCGAAAGTGGGGAAGATCCGTCAGCCTGATGGGCAGACTGAGAGCTACTTTTAATGGTGGCGCCAAGGGCAGTGGCAGCAGTAAAGGCAATCATGTTTCCTGTAGCCCCACTGTCTAGTGTGATTCTGGCTGTGTGGTGTTGGTGAAATGTGTCAAGGTATGGGGACTGGCGAACTTGGACTCGTAAAGCTGTCGACGGTGCACTATTATCACCAGGCTCATCCGAGGTGTTATCATCATCGATGATGCCAACGATTTGTCGGGCTTTAGCCATGTATTTCCTGTCTGACTCGGGCAAGTGAGGGCATTCACTGAGGAAATGCTTGTCGTCCGATCGGCCGCTCTGTTTACAGATAGGACAGGACTTGTGTTGGGAAAACTGTGGTCGGGAGAATGACTGCCGAGCATTGGAATTTCGGCGAGAATCAGTAGAGCGGGGTGTGAAAGCTGAAGGAGAGCGAAATGTGGATGACCGAAAAACACGCGCATCATCCGCAGTTCGTAACTCTTCTAAGAGAGAGTCTAAAGCTTGAGAAATCTCCGGTTTCACTGACGCTAGAGTTCGAGTGCGGAGCTCAGTACCATACCTTTGCTTAACCAACCTAGGAAGGCCTTTGTGGATGAGAGAGAGCCAAGTAAGAACTACCAAATTTTCCAACGAGGGTGAAAGTTCTTCGTCCTCCTGTATTTGGGCGTCATGGTAGGAAATGCCCCCGTCTTGACGTAGTAAATTATCATGGACGAAAGCAACTAAGCGCTGATAGAGATCTTCCGGCCTTTCATTATCTTGTAAAAGTATATCAGCAAAATCAATAAAATGGGCGCCGGTTGACTGGAATCCATAATGCAGTCGGATAGTTTGCCAAATTTGTGAAAGTGAGGAGGAGCTTTTAACAATGGTATTCCGGGAAATTATAGGGCAAAAATTAGCGATCTGACCGAGCATGAGTTCAAGGATAGTGATTTTTTGTTGGGCGGTATGACGACGTGCAACAGGTACCTCCTCATTGTCGTCAGTTAAGCCGCGAAGGGGGGATGCCCTGGTTTTGGGACGCCAAACAGAACCATCTAGGAGAAATGGGGCAAAATTTGCATCAAGTGAGAGTGTGTAGATAAGGTTTTGCTTCCAGTTTTCGAATGTATTTATAGTTTCGTTCTTGGTTAAGCACCATTGCTTGGGTGCTCTAGTACCGGCCATGGTAAGAAATGTATACAGAAGTCTAGGTGTTGTCAGTTGCACGTGTGAAGCAACAGCCGATCGGCGCCTGTGAAAGCGTAGAGTATGTGATGATATGCTAGCTCGATTTGTTGGGCTAGGCCTACTAGATTAGGTAGGCTACTCACCAGTAATAGTCGAATAATGGTGGGTGGGCTCGTAATCGTATAGCTGCCACCACGCCAGTAAGGCAAAAGGCACACCACAATAAAGACGACCGGACACGTAAGACTCAAGTAGAATAAGATCTTTATTGGTCAAAACCAAATATCACAACAATAACATAACAACCAGCGGCCATGATATATAAGTCTACCCAGATAGGGGGCACTAGACTGGCGTTGGGATGAACTCTAATGCTGTCGCTGTTGATGACATCTGTTTTCTGGTTGGATATATATCATTCACAGACTCAACTGACTTAATATCACTCTTTAAAAGTTTAGCAACTGTACTTATCATTCGAATCTTCTCCATATACGGGTCCTTATTTTTCTGTTCCTGATAAAAGTCATGGAGGATGTTCACAGCGGTTCCTCTAAACGTTACAACATTTTGTTTTCCATTTACCTCAGCAATTATAATACTGTCACCAAAATGTTGAAGCAAATTATTTTTCATGTGTGTAAAGCTATAGGCTAAAATATTTGTATCCAAAAGACTTTCCATTTTTTTAATCAGGTCTGTTATTGTAATTTGTTCATCATCATTTTCCTCAAGGTATTTTGCCACCAACAGAAATGCTTCATACCTTTCTGCTTCTTTCGGTCTTCCAAGCGTTGGTTGCTTTGCAATACTGCCTAGTCCAGAGGAGTGTTGCTGTGGAACCTGTTTACCTGTTCTGAAATTTACATTACAGCTCTGATGGTAAATTCCATCAGCGGCAATGAGATCACGGGCAAATGCAATTCTGCTACTAACCAATGTTGACCACTCGTCTTTCCGTTCTTCACATAAACGTATGACACTACTTTGGAATGATGTAGTTCTTACAGGAAAGACATCCATACCTTCACGCTTTTTCTCATTGTAAGTAGCTGGTTTGCCACAAAACAAGCAATGCTTGTCAAAAGAAAATGTTGGTGTTTCAGAACGAAGGATACTTGGTGATGGCTGATCCAGCTCATTTAATTTTGTCTGTGCATTTGTTATTGTTCGTGGATGAGTAAAAACCCGACGACATTGAGTATGTACCCGCTGACCTTTATGAGTTCTTATACTACTTCTTTGTTGCTCACTGGCCCTATTGATACTATCACTACCCTTTTCTCGTACGATTACTGTTTCCTGACCATCTAAACTTTTATTGCAGAAAACACACACAGCCAAATCTGCAATTCATAAAAAATGAAACTAAGGCGCGAATCTTTTTTTTTTTATTAAACAATGATAAAAATATATATATTAAAATCATTTTGACTGTATATAGAAGTTTTATTGTAATAATTATGGTAGAATATCCTATATACACATTCATACTAGGGGACTTGCGGATGATACACCATTCTCCTACTCTTTAATTCATAGAAACATTACTTTAAGATTTCAACCCATTTTTGATCGATAAATGATTTAAACAAATATAGTCCTTTAAAAAATATACAACAGTTAATCAAAGTTATTATAAGAAGTGGGTGACGTTCTGAGAATGTGTCATTCCTTTCTGCCACTAATAATCCTACACGGCTTTATCATAATGGATGGCCTAGGTAGTACCTATTCAATACCGCCAGTAGACAGCTGTCAGACCAGGGTTTTTTCACTTACAAGCAAATTCTCTGTTGCTCTCTTGGGAGTTCATTTTAAGCTTCTTTTTTGTTTACGTTAAGATCTATATAACTGATTCCTATTAACAATCTGGATGCAATGTATGGTAAAGCCTGAAATCCATGATGTACAATATTCACACACAGATGTGATGACTTTTTTATATGGTTCATGTATTCAGGAAAACCCCACTTGTTTGTTGTGTATTTTGTGTATCCAGTCTATTGGTAATTTGCATATTTTGTAAATATTCATAAACTGTAATTTAATTAAGGGTATGACTGTCTTGTTTATATAATTATGAATACTTTTGCTGACTTTCTGATATATGACCTCTAGTTCATTTATATTTTCTGCCAAAACCTTACTTGCTTATTTAGTTAGGTGCTTCCAGTCTAATGTTTATACACAGAATAAAGGCACTTCTATTTATGAGCTAATTTGCATATTATGTAAATTATATGCATTATACTGAATTGAAATAAAAGTATGGCTATCATGGTAATTGGTCATTAATACTTCTAAACATTTAATTGTTTAAATCAGACCATCCAAACTAAACTTTTAGCATAAATTCTGATCTGTTTTACACAATTTTGATAACTAATTTGCATATTATGCAAATTAGAATCAAATAATTAATTTAAAAGTATGTTGATCTTGTTCACTGACCATGACAACATACCTTTGAACACTTAATTTGTTTCAATTGGACATTTCAATCCAAAGTTATGGCAATATTTTGATGTTTTTCTAATGGCGGAAGCTAATTTGCATATTATGCAAATTAGCAAATTTCCCATGCTTAGATTTTTGGGGACTTTTAGTATGTTGATTAGGGAGCCATGCTGAAATGCACTGCAGTGAAATAAATTCTTTTGCAATTAGTGGTGGGTCACCCCCTTATATTTGCTAGATTGACTGGACTAATAATAATATTATATATAGATACAATGTATCTTACGCAACATTATTCAGTCTCCCCACCTCGATAGTTAAATCTATTATGGTTTGATGATTTACTATCCAGGTACTTAATTTACCTAGATACTATGCACCCAGATTGGGTGTCACGAAACCTAAGACCACGAAAGCTAAGACCCCCTAAGACCTAAGATCACGAAAGCTAAGACCCAAGACCTAAGATTACAAATATTTATCTTTCGCATCTGCCTTGTATTTTAACTCCCAACATTTATTCTGAATACCACACCTTAGAATTGGCACTTTTATGAAAAAGAATCACATAAAAAGTAACAAATACAATTTTAAATTGATGATTTTACAGACGTTTTTCTCGCACACAAACTGTTTGCGAATTTCGCATGACTAGCCTACAGAGTACAGTAGGCCTACCCCTGTTCAATGTTTTTGTTTCTATGGAACGTCAAAAGAGCAAAAATTATATAGAGGGCTGAAAACTCTGTGGAGTCCATCATCAGTGTGGATGGAACAATGTAAAATTAAAATTGTAATGATAATAGTATATCATGCAAGTACGAAGAAAGAAATACTGGCAAATAAATTTCAATTTAAAAATCATGATAATAAGTTTTTTTGTTTCGTTTTCTTTCTGTTTTTATACTTGTACTATATGTTGCTCTTTTGGCGCTTCATAGAAACAAAAACATTAAGCATGGGGGGAGCTCGAGGAGGGTGTCACGAAACCTAAGACCACGGAAGCTAAGACCCCCTAAGACCTAAGATCACAAAAGCTAAGACCCAAGACCTAAGATTACAAATATTTATCTTTCGCACCTGCCTTGTATTTTAACTCCAAACATTTATTCTGAAAACCACACCTTAGAATTGGCACTTTCATGAAAAAGAATCGCATAAAAATTAACAAATACATTTTTAAATTGATGATTTTACAGACCTTTTTCTCGCACACAAAATGACTAGCCTAGAGTACAGTAGGCCTACCCCATGTTCAATGTTTTTGTTTCTATGGAACGTCAAAAGAGCAAACATTATATAGAGGGCTGAAAACTCTGTGGAGTCCATCTACAGTGTGGATGGAACAATGTAAAATTAAAATTGTAATGATAATAGTATAATCATGCAAGTACGAAGAAATAAATACTGGCAAATAAATTTTAATTGAAAAATAAGTTTTTTTGTTTCATTTTCTTTCTGTTTTTATACTTGTACTTACTTATATAGAGGGCTGAAAACTCTGTGGAGTCCATCTACAGTGTGGATGGAACAATGTAAAATTAAAATTGTAATGATAATAGTATAATCATGCAAGTACGAAGAAATAAATACTGGCAAATAAATTTTAATTTAAAAATAAGTTTTTTTGTTTCATTTTCTTTCTGTTTTTATACTTGTACTATTATTGTTGCTTTTTTGGCGCTCCTTAGAAACAAAAACATTGAGCATGGGGGGAGCTCGAGGAGTTACATTACAGTATACAAAGAAACACATCTGTAAAATCATCAATTTAAAGGATTTATTTATTTTTTATTATGTGTTTCTTCTTCTGAAAGTACTTATAAGTCCTAATTTTAAAGTGTGGTGTTCAGGATAAAGTTAGTCACAAAATTTGGAGTCAAAATACAAGAAAGGCAGGTGCGTAAGAAAAACATCCTCTGAACCAACACAATGGAGTAAATAATATACCAACAAACAACCCGTCAAGTTTGTTTGTTGTAAAGAAAAAATATACATTTACTCAACGGGCGAAAATAATGTGAGTTTATCTATATTTTGCGGTAGTATTAAATTATATTTATGGTAATAAATTAAACCTACTGTGTTTAAAATTGCGTATGGATAAACAAGTATTGTTTTTAAGCTGTAGTATATCTTAGTATTTGTAATCTTAAGTGTTGTGTCTTAGCTTTCGTGATCTTAGGTCTTAGGGGGTTTTAGCTTTCGTGGTCTTAGGTTTCGTGACACCCAGCTCGAAGAGTTATCTCTATGAGTATACAAAGAAACATGTCTGTAAAATCATCAATTTAAAGGATGTATTTATTTGTTTTTATGTGTTTCTCCTTCTGAAAGTACTTATAAATCCTAATTTTAAAGTGTGGTATTCAGGATAAAGTTAGTCAACAAATTTGGAGTAAAAATACAAGAAAGGCAGGTGCGTAAGAAAAACATTCTCTGAACCAACACAATGGAGTAAATATATACCAACAAACAACCCGTCAAGTTTGTTTGTTGTAAAGAAAAACTATACATTTACTCAATGGGCGAAAATAATGTGAGTTGATCTATGTTTTGCGGTAGTATTTAATTATATTTATGGTAATAAATGAAACCTACTGTGTTTAAAATTATGTATGGATAAACAAGTATTGTTTTTAAGCTGTAGTATATCTTAGAATTTGTAATCTTAGGTCTTGGGTCTTAGCTTTTGTGATCTTAGGTCTTAGGGGTCTTAGCTTTTGTGGTCTTAGGTTTCGTGACACCCCACCCAGATTGCTTTATTTAAAATGAATAATTTACCCTAGAGCAAGAAAACTTCTTTTGCCAGTCTAAACACTGAATAGAGTAATCTTTTGTACAAAATATTTAAAGCATAACATGCTACCATCCATATCTAACAATTGAACTTGGATTTAGTAGTGTTTGCTTTAAATACTAAAATAGTTTTACATTATTGTTCCTGTTTTCAATACAGTATGAATTGCAAGAAATAAATAATAGTAGACCTTGAGGGGGAAATATGAAAAGGGCACCACTGAACTTCAATCTTTGACAATAATACCATTGTACTTAAATAAATAAGCATTTTTGTTGCAGTAATCATACTTGTTTACTTACATTTTTGTTGAATTTTTTTGAAAGCGTCATGCTAAGCCCATGCGTATTTGAGTTTCTGTCTGTTATACTCCCTCCTGCAACGAATCTAGTTCCTTCGATTTTTCGCTGCAGCAAAATTTACTAGTTCAAATTTAGGCTTGAGTATTATATTATACGCATGAAACGCCATATGTGCCAAAATATTTATCTTAACTAATTACGGGCTAGAACCCAGGGTGGATTGCTATAAAACAGTTTTACCTGATGGTCTTAACTCTCCGATTATAGCCGGCTTTATCGGAATGAGATAGATGGTCTTACTAAAGCCACTCCTGTTAGACCATTGCTATAAAACAGTCTAAACTATTCTAGGCTAAGAATAAAATCACCATTATTATTTGACTTAACACTTAAAACTTGTTCAATTGGCTGTCTTTCACAATAATACATAAAAGCAACAAAAAAGAGAGGTTTAAGACTCTTTTAAGACTCCTTCGAGTAGGCATTAATTTTAAAGACCGCTTATAGGTTAGACCGCGATATAGCAATGGTCTATAATAAAGACTACTTGCTACGTCACAAATTATATCTAATAAACGTCCATCCACATTTATAATAACACAATTATACTATTTGTAGTAGAATTCATCGCACTGTTATCTACAATTTACCCGCATTTGTTATTCTTTTTTACCACTTTTCATATCTATTAGAGGATTTCTTTTGATTATAAATGTTACCATATTATTAAAAGTAAAAAATTTAACATATATCCCTCGAGTAAGCACCTCCCTCAAATAAACCCCGCCTCCCCAAAGGGCCCTACCAAACAATAAAAACTTTTTATTATACAAAGGAGACCATCAAGCCTTCATTATATAATGATGAATCAGGCTCTGGTAATGTTTCACGCTCTGTACTGTTCATGTGTATTGAGGCAGGCCTGAGGCTTCTAAGCCCCTTCATGCCTTACCTTACAGAGGAGCTGTATCAGAGATTACCCGGCCTACAACATGTTCCTAGCATTTGTGTTGCACAATACCCAACTACTGAAAAAGTAAGTTATTTTTTAATTATGCAAATATAAAGTTACCAAAGTTATTTAAATCCATCCCCGACATTTCATTATTAAACTAATTTAAAGAAGGTTATTTATCATCATGATGATGATTCATCTCTCGAATATTAGCTCTTTTTTTCATTTTTATTATGTTTACCCCATAATCCCATCATTATAATTGCTGTTTTTTCATTGTCCACAACAATTATGTCATACAAAATATTAAAAAAAAAACTTTGATGAACAATAGTGTAAAACTATTTTAGTATTTAAAGGAATTAAAGGGCACAATCTTAACTTAAAATGGCTTCAAAGTTTTTTAGTTCAATATGGGAAATATTTAGTTGCTACAATAGATGTTTGTTGAAGCCGCTAAGACTCTTATATCAACAAGTTGTTATTAGGTTTGCATAGTGTTAAGACAATTTTCTGGAAATCTTCCAAGATGTTTTGTTCCGAGATGTCCCGAGTTGTTGCTGTTCGCGCATGTATTTCCCTGATTTTAAATTGACCAATCATAGCACACAACTATGCTTTCCTTCCGAGATTTCTCACAGTTTGCGATGCGTGTATGAAAACGTTGAATAAATCAAGAGAACAAATTTATACAGATGTGAAAAGGGATAGTCTCAGAAATAAATCAAATTAACTTGTGTTATAAAGTTGTAAGGTCTAAATGTCAAAGATTCTTTTGAAATTAATAGGGTGTCACGAAACCTCAGACCACGAAAGCTCAGACCCCCTAAGACCTAAGATCACGAAAGCTAAGACCTAAGACTAAGATTACAAAATCTAAGATATACTACAGCTTAAAAACAATACTTGTTTATCCATACATAATTTTAAACACAGTAGGTTTCATTTACTACCATAAATATAATTAAATACTTACCGCAAAACATAGATAAACTCACATTATTTTCGGCCGTTGAGTAAATATATATTTTTTCTTTACAACAAACAAATTTGACGGGTTGTTTGTTGGTATATATTTACTCCATTGTGTTGGTTTGGAGGATGTTTTTCTTTCGCACCTGCCTTGTAATTTTGACTTCAAATTTGTTAACTAACTTTATCCTGAATACCACACTTTAAAATTAAGACTTATAAGTACTTTAAGAAGGAGAAACACATACAAACAAATAAATAAATCCTTTAAATTGATGATTTTTCAGACGTGTTTCTTTGTATACTCTAACTCCTCTCCATGCTCAATATTCGTTTCTATGGAGCGCCAAAAGAGCAAAAAATAATAGTACAAGTATAAAAACGGGAAAGAAAACGAAACAAAAAAACTTTGTATGATACAGGTAACGGGAATAGCCCTCTAAATCGCCTTTTAGGTTTCGAGTTTTAAAAATCCAAGGTGAAATTTAGTTAAAATAATAATGTAGGCCGACTTAAGATTATGAACATTCACAATAATATGGTAACTCTAGGCCTACTTATGATGTCATGTTTAATAAACGATAATATTTCAACTAAGAATGTGTTTTTTGTTTGTAACCCTTAAGTTAGAGTCATTGAATTGAGAAATTGACAATATATATTGTTTGAACCAAACATTACCGAAGCCATATGCACAGAGTAAATATCTAACTTGCATGGTCCAGCACATTTCATTTATATCGACTTTTCTTAATGGATAGCATAACATCTAAATGTATGTAATACTACCGTACAGTATGTAATGCACTTAAATTATTTTCCTGTTGAGGATGAAATAAAGTGATTTGATTTGATAATAACCATTTTAGTTAATACTCTAAAAAATATAATATCTTACATACAGGTACTGCTGAAAGTTGTACGGCATTGACTAAGAACCTATAGTTCCTGATTTGTCTAATGAAGCACCATTGGTGGATGATGTCCTACCTTGGAAGTGCAATGACTGGGTAGTAGTCAATTATGGTACTATGCAATATCCAGGTGTTGTCACACAGATAATAAACACTAACACTGAAGTTGACTGTATTGGATATGGCCTGATGGTGAGAAAGATTTGATCTGGTACAGTTGGGAGAATGTTATGAAAGTTATTGCACCACCAATACCCGTTTCGAATCGGGGCCAGCTTATCTGGGAACCCTGTTTAGACCTTTAACTTGTTGTAATGCAAAGGGTTAATGAAAGACACTTTATTATCATAATCATTTATTGTTTATGTATTATTAGCTTTTTTGTTTATTTCATATTATCACAGCTCCAAATCTAAAGTAATTACTAAAATACTAAAAATTGTATGTCAATGTTCGTCCATTATACTACAATGGTATTTCATGGGCATCATTAAAGAAGACTTTTGCTAAAAGAATATTATATGATATGCTTTTTATTAAATAGATAGTTGTGTGATTGGTTGAAATCAATTATATAAAAACTTAGTAAACAATTTTTGTTAATAATTCCATGTTATTTAAAAATTCATAATTATGTTTCGATTTGTAAGAATGGATTATTCCGAGCGTTTATTGTTTTTATCATGATTCTTGGAAAAACAAGGCCATAGATGGCTGCAGTCGCGTGCTCAAGTTAGTGTTTACCGACCGACCAACCGACCGACATAGTGAGCTGTAGTGTCGTTGCACGCGACTAAAAAGAATAGCATTCATAATTGTTAGTGTTCTTTCTAAGTTCAGGCAATTTAATAAAATAGATAAATACATTTAATTGACTTACCTCTGTAGTTTTATATCTGTTTCTTGCATCTGTGTATGTCAATGTTACACCCGTGATATGTTCCACCATGTTACAAACAACCACATATTTTATATTGAACACACTCAAGTTATCTTTTGACTTTTGTTTTATAAAACTACATTAAATTACCTAATAATACCCAAAGTTTGAACAATAAATAATTATATACATTTAGTTTTTATGAAAAATGTAAGGTTTGGTGTTGGTTTACTGTGAAAGGACTCACATCTGCTTTGATCAACTCACAATATGTGTAAAAGTATCGCATAACGTTGTAAGGATATAGTTAATTCGTACCGGTACTCTACCGAGTTTAGCAGTTACTCCAACGTTGAGGCATTTCTGCCTATACTACACCTTTAATTATGCCTAAGAATTGTTCGTGAATTGTTTCAATTTTAATGTTATTATCAAGTAGTCCCTAAATTTTCACTTCCATTTCAATATAATTCCATGAGTCGGTCAAAAGGTCAAGACCAGACAGTCAAAATGTGGTTAAAAATAATAATATTTTTTTCATAACATTCAGCAACAGCGAGATTAGTCTCTAATTGGAAATTAATTTCCTTGTTTCCCATAGCCACCTTTGAATAGGAACAATATTTGAACGTTTCCAAAAAGGAAGGAAATGTCCGAATTGAAAGGATTTATTAAAGAGGATCGGACAAAAATGAATAGAAAATAGAAACAAAACAGATACCTATACATTTTATTAAAAGCCATCGCTCTTTCTCCTCTTTTTAGTCTCGTTTTATATTATCATACACGGGTTTTTTTTAAACCAAAATCACTGCCCCTCGCTGCTTCCAAACAATTTTTTTTTTTATTTAGGCCTATTTATTTCACTTAACATCAACATCAACACCTATTTCGAGACGGCGACCCATAAAGGTCGTAGCGGACTACTACTATGGTGATGCAACAACAACTTGTGTGCGAGTTTATTTTGATACTTTCTCCTGCTGCACGTGAGGTGGTCTGCACCACCAACACCAGTGAAGAAACTACGGCGAGTGTCCCTGTAAGGCCATAGCACCCATGTGAATCCGCTGGTGGTGAGCAGGAATTCTGTTGGACAATTCAGTAACTGATTTATAGGTATGGATATCCCATTAAGGTACAGCCAAACTAGTGCTGTTGAGGAGTTTGATTTCTCCACAATAGTTGAGCAAGGTAGTTTGATTTGCAAAGACCCAGTGGAAGGCCTAGCCATTCCAAATGATGCAACAAATGCATGTGCTTTCTTAGGGTTGATAATCGCTGATAGGCTCATCAAGAACTGGAATACATTTTTTGGTGAAGAAATTAAATCGGCAATTGAGCATATTATTATCGATTCACCAAGACTTTTCAACTATTTGCGTAATATTGCTTCATTCTATGATGTCCTGGAAGCCTACACGGTCTTAAAAAATGGAAACCTGATTTCTCCCTATAGTATTACAGAGGAGATGATTGTACAGGAACGTGTATATACAGACGAAGGACGGAATGCTCTTGTAAAGGCTGTAATCGAACTGAATCCTAATGAAAATGAAAGGCTAAATGTAGCACTATATACCTGTGGCGGGTATATAATTATAATTGGTTGCACTCGCAGAAATTATTTTATAATTGATACCCACCCAGTTGAAAAACAACTAGGTGGAAACGGCCAAGGAATAATAAAGGTGCTCCCATCTACCGACGTAACTTCCGTTAATGAGCTATGCTCTTGGGTCTGGAAACGGATGAGACATAGTGGTGTTGACGTAGACCAACTACAATCTTTCTCTCTAGTGAAGGAGCAGGTACCAAGGTAATTGATTATGTTTATGATTTAGTTTACCTTATGATGATAATGATAATAAATTAAGTATGGTAAAGCTATACATAATTGGCCTTGGGTCTCCGTTTTCATAAGGGGGAAAGTAAAGTTACTACTTTCAATAATTATATTATAGTACTTACTGTACTGTAAAAAAAAATTATAGCTTAATATATAACTTAATTATGTAGAGTCTCAAAACAAGTACGGCTAATAAAATACTGCAGCATGGAAAATGGAAAAATAATGTTTTGAGCAAGGCATATATTTTTTAATTTGCTCTAAACTGTGTACGGATGAATATTTTGTGTACCCGTTTTTATAATTTCTCATTTATCATTCCAGACATTCGTTTCTTCAGAGCCCGTCCATATCCAGTTCTCCTAAGTATAAACATGTCAAAACTATGCATTCAGAGGTATAATTATATTAATATTATGTCATCCATGTTAAACCTTTAAAAGAAATCAATGATGAGTATTTATTTTCTAATTAGGCTATGGAAGCAGTAGATAAAATAGCTATGGTTCGTGAATGTGCAATGATTCATAGTGCTGTTACAGTTATCTATTTTCATAAATAACTTACAGATGCCAAGTTCTTCTGCGAGTGTCTATATTAGTGACCCCAGTGATTCATCCAGTGAAGAAACAACAAATGAGATGCCTACAAGTGTACTCTCAGAGAGCAAGGTATACATTTCCCCCCAGATTCGTTAACGTGTATAGGCATTTATAATAAGAGAAAGGTTAAGAAGTCGATGAGCATCACGGCCATACACTGTCTGTTACAGGTCTACTCTCAAGTTCAAGTTCTTCCTTTCCACTTCAAAACCTCATGATAAATGACAATCATTTGTAGATTTATGTTTTTAAAATAAAGTGATCCATAAGGGTGGAATAGAAGGAAGAGTCTTTTTAAAACGGCACAGCAGTGACAGCTTAAAAAATCTAAATTAGCCTGTGTTTTTTGTTTATACTGTAATTAAAAATGTTGTATAGTATAATCTAGACGGGCGGAAAAATCACTTAGACTTTAAAAGCCAAATTAGGACTATAGGTAATAAATTACAAATACAAGTTTTGGGAGCGGGCATTAGACCTGACTCTGTTACATACTTCTGAAAATTTACCCTACCTTTATTACCGAAAGTTAATTAAACTGCTGAGTTCACTATAATAAAAAAAAATTTTAAATTTTAAAACAATTTAATATTACATTGAACGTCTGTTTTGTCCGTTATAGTGTCAGAACTATACTACGCCTACTACAAGCTTTTCCGGCCTACAGAGTGGTATCAGTTCATTTGATGATGACTTTACGATAATCTCGGACGATGACATTGATTGTGACAAAAAGGTACGGTATGATTACATTAAATAAAAATTGTTTCATTTCCTATAAATTTCAATAGAGAGTCTTTATTATAATCTGGCCTACGAATTTAGTTAGAATGGTACCCTCGTAAAAGATAACTAACAATAGTTTGTTGATAAATAATTGCACTTATTGTTCGTTACAGTGTCCGGTATACACTACAAATACTACAAGCTGTACAGGCCTACAGAGTGGCATTTTCAATGATGACTTTACGATTGTAATATCGGATGATGACGTTGAATGTGACAATAAGGTACAGTATTATTACATAATTTATTTATTTATTAAAAATTGTGTCGTTATCTATTCTTTATAATCTGACCTACAGATTCAGTTAGAACGGTTACATTCGTAACGTAGTGGAATAAACAATACATATTACAGTCATATTTAAAACAATGACCTTTTTGAAACTAGACAAGCTGCATACAGACCTACTCATAGTGTTGAATTTGTTTTGTCCGTTATAGTGTCCGAACTATACTACGCCTACTACAAGCTGTACAGGCCTAATGAGTGGTATCAGTTCATTTGATGATGACTTTACGATAATGGACGATGACGTTGATTGTGACAAAAAGGTACGGTATGATTACATTATATATAGGCCTATTAACAATGTTGTCGTCATCTCCCTTTTTCAAAATTAAATGTAATTATAATGGTACGCCTACAACGAGTGAGGTTGAGATGAGTAAATTTTTAAAGCCAGTTATCAACTGTGTCATTGATTTGACAATAACAATTCTAATAATAGATCGTAGTATAACACAGTAATTGACATGTAGACAACTTTTCTTGTTTTTATAGAATCCGACTTACACTACGCCTTTTACAAGCTGTACAGGCCTACAAGGTGGTATTAATTCATCTGATGATGACTTTACGATTGTAATCTCGGACGATGACGTATATGACACTAAGGTACGGTATACTATATTACTGTACTAAAATGATTATTTATAATTATAAACACTGTGTGAAATCAATATTGGAAGTAATTCATGCCTGTTATAGAAAGCATGAGTTAGACAAATCGACAGTTATTGCCATTGAACTGGCAAAAAGCGATTGTAAATAAATGTAATTTTGTTTCTTATAATTATTATTACAGTATACATGTTTGATTGGAATAAAGCTTACATGAATGAATTTCTATTTTTTAGGCAAATGACGCTACTTCTATTTCAAAAAATATACATGTTACGAGTAGGCCTACAGGACCAAATATTTCTGGTCATAAAACAACAACTGAAATGGAATTACCTGTACCGAAAGTTAAATCCGATGTATACGGTGAAAAGGTGAATGATGACTGTCCAAAATATATATTTTACTTATTTATTTCCTATTTTAGCTATAAGATATTTTTAAATTTTCATGTGAATATGATTCATTCACAAGTTTTGATATAAGCCACTTGTTCCACCGCCATAACAAGGAATTACGAACAACCCCTTAAATATTGGCTGTAGTTCTAAACTACAATCTGTCATTGACCAATTGATTACCGTATGCAATAAATAGCAAAAGTAGGCATACAGTATGATTTGATTTTATTTATTTCGGCATCAGTACATAAAAAAATCACAGACAAACAATTAAAATAGCAAATATAAAAAACCATGAATAAAACAAGAAAGGATGCCAAGGATAACACATAAAAGTCCTCTACGGACTTGTTTCCAATGAGGTCCTTAATGAGTATCTTTAAATTCAACAGGAAATTTAGCTCTATACACGTTACGATTTTTTTTTACTGTCGCATTTGTTTCCTTTATCCGACTCCCCCGTTTGAAAACAAAGGGCAGTGTAATAGGTATAGCCTTAAAATAAATAATTTATATATTATCTTACAATAATACTGTTTATTTATTATTTGTAGGATGTGATGTCGTATAAGAACGATGATGAATTACCAATATTTGAACGATTTAGGCGTCAACGATACACTGTGACTGAGGCAGTTACAATACTACGACATAACAAGCATAATAAATGTACAAAGACACCACTCAGAGTAAGAAGAAACATGAGTTTCTTAATTGATGTATCGAGATACAAGAACTGGGAGGACATAAAAAATGACATGAATGGTATATATCGCAATGTGCTCCGTTTATGTATATGGACAATAAACATCACTGGAGAGAAAATACATATTCTTGAAAAAAAGAAAGTAGAGCTTCAAAATGAAAGCGAATATCATCTTCATGTGAACTCTAAGAAAAATTGCCATGGCTTGTGTCGCTCCATTTTCTTTTTAACTAAAGGAAGTAATGATATAGTGAACAAAACCTGTTTATTACAGTACAATACATGTAATAACAACGACGATCCAGTAGAGTTTTCTGTCGAACCTCATGGAAATAGGAAGCATGGTAGAACACCCTACTATCCAACCCAAAAAAGCACAATGGAAGCTTTGAAGAAGGAAGTATCCACTAAGTCTGTGTCAGTTGCATTTAAGAAAGTGTTTGACGACTTTGGAGGTTTACACAATTCTCGAAATCCAGGTCAACTACCAAGATCACGAAAACAACTCCACGATATAAAGAATAAATCATTAAATTATGACAGTGTGGACGACCTCCTATTATACTCAAAGCATAAAGAAGAGCCGATAGTTTTAGAACACCATGATGTTCCAGAGGATCTTTGGGTTTTGGGTAAGCCACATATGTGCCAAGACCTTTCGCGTTTCTGTACTTCCCGAACAGAAGGGCTTAGTCATCCTTTCAGTGTTGATCCAACATACAGTTTCGGAAAATACGAGGTAACGCCATATACATATAAACATCTTATGTTGGTAACAAAGAGAACCGGAGAAGCACCAGTTTTTCTAGGCCCAACTGCTATTCATAGCAGTAAGGACAGAGCAACATACAGAAAAATAGCATCTGCTGTCAATGGAAACTGTCCTGGTCTTGAAGATGGGTTGGGATTCATCACAGATGGAGAAACAGCGTTACATGGTGCAATAGAAGAATCAATGAAAAGGGCAACCGGGTTAAGGTGTTTCAGACACTTTCGCATAAATTGCGTGGAAAAGCTAAAGAGATTAGGGGTGCAAAAGAAGTCACAGAAACCAATCATTGATTCGGTTTTCGGAGATGGTAAACATGAAGGAATATTAGATGCAAGTGACAGTGATGATTTGAAAAGTCGCCTTACAGCTTCGAAAAAGGTAATAGATAACCATGAAACATTGGTTACTGGATGCAGATCACCACAATTCTGGGCCTACCTTGCTGCCCACGAAACGATGATGGCAACCAGTATGGTAGAATCAGCGAGGCGGAAGGCGGGAATGCCAACAGACAACACAGAAAAAACAAAAAGATGCTACTCCAACCAATCGGAGAGCATAAACAACAAATTAACTCGCCAAAAGGAAGCTGTTGTAAAGAAAGAAAAAAACAAAACCAACATGACTAAGTTGGAATTCGTAAGAGATGTTTGGGAGGAAGTAGACCGCCAACAACAAATTGAGCTGGGTTTGGCGATCTGTGGGCTAAGTGACGAATATAAACTGGCAGAGATAGCAAGCTACCTCGCAGTTGAGCCTGAGGATTGGTTTGAATGGGAGAAGGAGGAAAGGCAGCAATATATTGATAAGTTCAACAAGCTGACAATTCAAGATGCCATCAAAAAGAAAACCATAATTGTAACTGGGCAAAACCAGAAAGATCTTTATGAATACAAGACATTCTCAGAGGACTTAACCATTCTGTTAAGCATAACAGGTCACTCTGATGGTCTGATCAAAACGATCATTGATGAAGCTACCAAAATTCTCAACAGCAAAAACGGCGTGCAGAAAATGCCCTCTTTGACGAACGGTCCGACAAAATATTTAGTCGCTTCTAAAAGTTGCAAGAGCGGTATGTATGAGTGTGTAGTTTACTCCGATCATGCGAACTGTACCTGCCCTTGTTATAAATACAATGGTTTGTGCAAACACTCCATTTGTGTTGCCGAAATTAACGGCATTTTAAAGTCACATCTACATCACCTCAAACAAAAGCATCTGGTCTCAAAAAGTGCATTGGTCGAAAAGGTCACGGAAACAAGCGGTAAAAAAGGAGGAACACACAAGAACAAATGGCGTAATCGTCCCAGAGCTACAACTACTGCCACTACACGCCCTTACACTGATATTCACCACAACAACAATTCTCTTGTGGTCTGTTTTATTAAGAAGGAATCAAGAGCCATTGAATGCAGACAATGTCACACGGAATTCCCACGGAGACAAGAAATCATCCCTTATAATATTGCAATTTACCATGATGAGAAGTGGCTATATCCGGATCCAAATAACAAGGGGAACAAACTTGTTTCTACCAAACTTACCAGGAAGTTCTACTGCATTAAACGAGAATGTATAACCGCTCGTTTCCCGTATTACGACCAATCATACATCGAGGTACCGAACGAAGTTGGGAACAAACTGAGAGATGCTCACTTCGACCTCCTTAGAAGAGAGCTAAATTATAACCGTGACTAATCAAAACAAAAAACAACATGGGTCGCTCACGGCCGGTCAGCACCTTCGATGGGACACTCTTCTGTGGAGAAATGGGGAAATTCCCCTCTACTTCATAGTGACGCACATAAGCGCGACCACCAATTAGAGTGACCACCATATGTGAGGTAGCCTAAAAGAAAGAAAGAATAACAAAAGCAGGATGAACCCTGTTTGTCTCCTTGAGTGACCCCGTACAATAATAGGCCTAATGTTTTTTCCCTTTCTTTTTTAGTAATTACTCAAAATCATTTGTTTTGTAAAAATATTGGTTATTGTTACTATAAGGGTTTTTTTTTTGATAGGTACGTAGGTATGGTATTAACAACATTCATCAACAGACAGTTTACATAGTTTATGGTCAAGACACACAGAAGCCAAAGTGGCTTGTCTTTGTTGTCCCTAAGCATAAAACATAGACGGATGCTATTCATTAAGTCAAGATTAAAGTCTCCGAATATATAAGCATAATTTTATTTTCAGAGTTTGTTAAATTTATAACTACATGGTTAGTGTTAATAATGTTAGTGTTATTACTTTTTTCATTGGGGCAGCTGGACGGAAAAAAACATTTTAACTGTTCCTTGGGTATACTTTTGACTTTGTTTGAACATTTTACAGATGCTGTTGTTAGCTGTTTTTAAAGTTGTTGGCAGAATTTATAGTTGGTGACAGTTTTTAATGGACATTATCATCCATATCTAAGTTTCCATCCAGTTGTTTTCAATGGTGTTATCGCACTTGTAAACACAGTGACGATGCACAACACAGGCATATTATTACATTTATATTAATAATATGCCTGTGTTGTGCACCGCCACTGTGTTTACGTTTTTTGTTACGAATAATGATTGGTATATCAGCGCACATCGATATTGATTATCACGCACTTTCTACTTTTTTTGTATGAAGAATTTGGATCTCTTTAAAATAATAGTGCGTAAAACTAATATTACTAATAAACATTGCATTTATTTTATTTTAAGCTTATATTTTGCATATTATAAGCCTATGCATAATTATATCACGTTTAGTTATCATTCCCATGATTATCATGATTTTTTAATTAAAATTTATTTTCGAGTATTTATTCCTTCGTACCAACATCATTATACTATTATCATTACAATTTTAATTTTACATTGTTTCATCCACACAAGTGTGATTTTGAGGAAAACAATATTTTCACAGGAGAAAAACAAAAAACCGAAAAATGATATGCCCTCATCACTAACCACTATGAGTTTGGTGGTCTAAATCAAACACTGATCAGCAGGGTCAGCATCACTGTGCCTTGGTCATCCCGAACTAAGCCGCCTCCTAACCACCCTAGAAGTAAAAACCATCACTTCTTGCGAGCTAATAATAACCAGCCGCGAGTTAAACCTTCCTCTAAATGTTGTGAAACAAAAGTATTATGCTCCACTGACAAAAAATTCTGCGAATTATAATTTATTTTGTTATCTAATGATATTTATGGTAAGAAGCATTAATTAATTAAACCTAGACCTACTTTGTTAAAATTATGAATAAATAAATAAATAAGTAACGTGATTTTCACTAAAAAATGCGTTAAAATAGATGGACTCCACAGATTTCAGCCCTCTATATAATTTTTGCTCTTTTGACGTTCCATAGAAACGAAAATATTGAACATGGGGTAGGTTTTTGCTCTTTTGACGTTCCATAGAAACGAAAATATTGAACATGGGGTAGGCCTATAGTCAACAGTATGTGGGCGAGAAAAACGGCTGTAAAATCATCAATTTAAGAATTTATTTGTTACTTTTTATGTGATTCTTTTTCATAAAAGTGCTAATTCTAAGGTGTGGTATTCAGAAAAAATGTTGGAGTTAAAATACAAGGTAGGTGCGAAACGTAAATATTTGTAATCTCAGGTATTGGGTCTTAGCTTTCGTGATCTTAGGTCTTAGGGGGTCTGAGCTTTCGTGGTCTGAGGTTTCGTGACACCCGAAATTAATAATGTATAGTAAAGCAAGATTGTAATTAAATGTCACAGGCATGTAATAATAAATATCTAAGATCTACTATGTCTGTGATTTGTTTGTGGCTTAACCTTTAAAATATAATTTGTTTTAGGCAGACAAACTGATACCATACAGTATGTTTTTTGAAAGTGGAAACTGAGGAAATTTGTATCATATTGATTCAAAATGGATCATACAAGGTTAGTATTAGTGGAATTTTTGGTGAACCCATTCATTCAGCTTGGAATAGCTTGGTCAAAGGTCAACTTTTTGTTAAAGTTGTTATAGTAATTTACTGATAAATTCCCCTATTAATGGACAATACCATTGTAAAATAGGGATGGGTTTTTGTTTTATGCAATTTTCACTTGTGTTATGAATAGTAAATTGTTTTGATATAAACGTTGCAATCTTAAACAATATTTTTGTTTCCCATAATTGTTTACAGAATCTATGATTTATAATATACCGTAATGAATGATTATTATTAGGCTAAAATGATACGTTGTAAAATTAGCACAAACCATCTATAGTGTTTCTATTTATAGAACTGATATACCCTGTATATAGTAATTGTCAATTCAAAAATGGAAAATGTTATGTCTATTTTACTATTCTTACTTTAGAAATACATATGTTGTAGTAGACCAGGGGTCGTGCTGATTGCTATAAACAGTCTTAGCAGTATATAATACAGTATATTATGTTTTCACCTATTTGTTTGTACAGTATCAAGTTTCTATTCCAGCCTATAAAAACAACTAAAATAACCTTTCTTATGTTGTGTGTTAAGTTTTTACATTCTGTAATTTAAAAAATGACTGTAAATTCATGAAATAATACCTTGTTGCTGGTTTGTTGTTGACTTACACCTCAAACTTTCTCGTAATGTGGTATTTTATTAGTTTTTTTCAGCTTTGAAATTTGAGATTTCAGTTTAGTTTCTTGAAATTCAAATTTATTTAATAAATTTGATACGTCTACCACTCCCAGTAAATTACAGAATAACAACAAAGGTAATAAAAACACAAATAATAATATGCAGTGGGTGTAATGTCATTAAATAGCAGGTCTATTGAATTTACCTCAAGCTGCACAGCAACAGTACATGAAGGTGATATGGTAGAAACTGCACAACCAGTGGGGGTAATGCCATTAGATATAAGCTCTACAGAAGCTGCTTTGGTTAATGTTTTTATATCATCTTGATAATTGCACAGTATAGAGTAAACATCATTGGTCAAACACACAACAAAAGCTATAAAAAGGAGAAAAAATATATACATTTTACTACCTAAAGAACTACTATAGACAAAGAATTGTTTTCCAACAATTTCTAAATTCTATTATTTAAAATATATCCGGAAACCGATCTTTGAATTAAACAAAATATTGAAAATCTATTTTAAAAAAGGCATCAAAAGCCATACCTTTTACTTGGGTAAGCTCATATTGTTTTTTAAGTGATCGAATCCCACTAGCAACATCCAACATAAAATCTGTATTATTCTCTAGGATTGCATCCTTATATGGAAACTATGAATATTCAACAAAAAACATTAGAATTAATGATTATTCATCAAAGTTTTTTTTTGAATATTTTGTATGACATAATTGTTGTGGACAATGAAAAAACAGCAATTATAATGATGGGATTATGGGGTAAACATAATAAAAATGAAAAAAGAGCTAATGTTATGAGAGATGAATCATCATCATGATGATAAATAACCTTCTTTAAATTAGTTTAATAATGAAATGTCGGGGATGGATTTAAATAACTTTTGTAACTTTATATTTGCATAATTAAAAAATAACTTACTTCTTCAGTAGTTGGGTATTGTGTAACACAAATGCTAGGAACATGTTGTAGGCCGGGTAATCTCTGATACAGCTCCTCTGTAAGGTAAGGCATGAAGGGGCTTAGAAGCCTCAGGCCAGCCTCAATACACATGAATAGAACAGAGCGTGAAACATTACCAGAGACGGATTCATCATCATACAATGATGGTTTGATTGTCTCCTTTGTACAATAAAAAGAAAATATTGTAGTTAAGTAGTAGTTATTCACTGGATTTGTTATATTAGGCATCTCAGAAACTAGCAGCTGATATTGTATCTCCTTCATTAAACAGTTTCTAGTGCAATAAAATGTTTTAATTAATTAATCTAATTGATATACACTAGAGGGTGAGCTCGCTTCGCTCGCTCCCCCTCTAGGAAGTGTAGACGATGGTTCTCGGAATGATAATGTTCTTGTACGTTTTCTGTCGGTTACCATATTGAAAATGCTTGACATTCGTAAAACTAAACTACTTTGTTCCACAGTGTTTTAGATGATTAATAACAGTTTAAAGTTTAGTTTTTATTGTTTGGTAGGGCCCTTTGGGGAGGCGGGGTTTATTTGAGGGAGGTGCTTACTCGAGGGATATATGTTAAATTTTTTAGTTTTAATAACATGGTAACATTTATAATCAAAAGAAATCCTCTAATAGATATGAAAAGTGGTAAAAAAGAATAACAAATGCGGGTAAATTGTAGATAACAGTGCGATGAATTCTACTACAAATTTATAAATGTGGATGGACGTTTATTAGATAGTTGGGTTGGGGGGGGGGTGAAGAGGGGGGGGGGGGGGGCGGGGTGGCGGGGATTATTATTCAAAGTGATGATTTATTGGAGAGGCGTTTATTCAAATAATCACCATCCTAATAATTATTAATACATATTTAATTTAAACATCTTTTGAAACTAACTGCCGTAACAGAGTGGGCCCAAGAAAGAAGACATTACGGCTTGCAACATTGGCAGACATCTCGATCCTAACGGGGCACAGGAAGATAGCCTACAGTTATTCCTGCCAGCTTATTCAATAAAACTCAGCTATCGGGATTTCACTCGATTTTAAACAAAATGTTTTATCATCAAATCTCCCTATGTAAGTGTATAATAGGCCTACTATTCCACACAATATATTCCGATTTATGGCGTATATTTAATTTGATCTTTATTAATTTCCAGTATAATTTCTATTTTTTAACTACTGTATTTTCACACACGCGTGGTATGTTTTAAAATAAACAAAAAACTGAAATGGCTATGACTATGGCCAACTTAAGCTCCAGTCCTACTATCTGATTTTTTTCGTCTTCCAAAGGGACACTGTATTGATTGATGGAAAGTGCCTGTTTCCAGTCACCTTTAGGGTCAAATCTATTATTTTAACTGCTCCCTTGTGTATAGAAGAGAGAAAATAGTTGAAACCAGGTTGTTGCAAGGTGAACTTATTGTAAACCCGGAAATTACTTTGACCGCCAAGAATTGAAAATCTACTGTTGAAATCAGAAAATTTCTTATAAAACCCTTTATAATATCTTCCTAAGATAGAAATATATAGGAACAATAGCCTCGATGTGAAAACTAATGTTATCAAATCTACGTTTCGCGGTACATGTGAGATAGATAAGGTAGGTATCCATGGCGGAGATTTGAACCGAAGTTTTTGCATTGTGCTCGCCTATGTCAGAATTAACCATAACTTATATATAATTCACAAATATTATTCAGGAAAATTTAAAAGCATAACCATGGTAATGATTGAACTAAAGTTAATATAAGTACAAAATGTGGTCAAATGACGTCTTTCTTGGGTTTTATCTTCAATCACAAAGAAAAAATAGGACGCCCTCTCTTAGATGAAAATTTGTTCGATTTGTCGAGTGGCTTTCCCACTGATATATTGCTATGTCGTAACAAAATACATATAAATTATAAAAAACAATTAAATTAAAAATTCACTAAAAAGTACACACTGTATATTTAACTTGTAGACTTGCTTCAGAAGGGGTTCATAATTAGGGTAAAGTATATACATAAAACTACATACAACTAAATATTAAACTATAAATCATCATTTATTTATAAATCATCATTTATTTATAAATTATTCATTTTACCTAGGAAAGGTTTGTATTACCTCTAGCAAGTAGTATATTCTTTGCAAATTCATTAAGGGAAAATTTCTTTATTGTGCCAGGTTCATCTGCTAATATTCCATTACTCTCAAGGTAAAAAGGTAGAATACTACCTTCCAAATATTTTTGGAGTCAAACTTTGACGTCAATTTGTAGTATGCAATAACACATAAAAAACTTGCTCCGTCAACATTTTTAAACAAGCGTTTTCGATATGGTGACAATACATGTAGTTGTTTATCAGCATTCTGATCTCAATTAGATTGCTTAAACTCAAGTACAAGATCTTCAGCAGCCTTAACTTCTGTGACCTTTGTAATCTCCAACAACAGGCTGACATTAGTAGGTGTAAAATAACCTTTTAGTTCAAGCTTATTGAACAATTCATGTGCTATTACTGGTTTTTCATTTTGGTGAAAGTCCCCTATATCTAAGAAATCGCATAAGCAGAATTTTAACCAACAATAATGTTCACCATCATAGTGTTTGTTAAGATTAGCTTTCAACTCATCAAATTTCTAATTCAAGTCTGCCATGATTTCATTGCATTTTGATTTTTCTGTAAAAAAATGATAATTTCGTTGTCTAATTTTGAATTCTAGTTGTGATAGATCTATTTATCAATCTATTTATCAAAAAAACAATTTAAATGTCCGGTGGTTTGATCGTGTATGTTACTTAGGTAATGGAAATAAAACTAGTTGATCTGATACCATGAATGATATACAGTCCTATAAAAATACAGCAAAAATTCCATTCTATTTGGGTTTAATTTATTTCAAATATGTCCCACTTTTTAAGCAACCAATGGTGACTCCATAAGTGGCTTTTGTTTCAGATAGAATTTGGCCTAGCATTTAGGAAGTCTTACTGTGTGGGTGATGTGGCCTCTGTAGTCATGATTTGATAATGTTTAATAAACTAATAACTAATCGTAAAATTAGTGCAATACTAATTTCTATTGATTTAGATTGCAATAATAGCAGCCATCTTCCTTAATATACTACTCAAATATTTTCATGAAAGCATGGTAATAGGTTATCAAGTCTATACGAAAGTTTTCTCTAGTGATGCAAAAAAAATTTTTTTTTGTAAATAGTTATATACTTACACACTTGAGGATAGATAGATTAATGTTTGTGTGATACTCTATTCCACAGCGATACGTCCACCACTCCCTGTAATTTGGTATATCTGTTGTTATTTTTGTTTTTTTTCAGCTTTGAAGTTTGAGATTTCCGTTTAGTTTCTTGCAATTTAAATTTACTTAATAATTTTGATACGTCCACCACTCCCTGTAAATTACAGAAAAACAACAAACGTAATAAAAACACAAATAATAATAAACAGTACACGACATACTACAGTAGAGTGCCAATAAAGGGTATATTGGCCATTTGCTGTTTTCTATATTAATAAATAATTTTAAAGAAAACTGTGCTGCTGTTTGCTTTTGATTTGCCGATTGACTGATGACCAAAATATGTCATTTTATCCACTGTGCGTTTGCAGAGATATTTGGATGTGTTTCTTTGCTCCCACCTTAACACAGGTTAGATGATTTCTAGGTCCAGGTAACAACCGACAACACTTTAATTGACCTAGGTCTAACAATTCACATATTGCTATTACTTAGTATTACGGAGTGACCGGTCTGAGGGTCAAAGTTTTGTTTTAAACTGTGGTCATTCCATGCCATCTTGGATTACTGTATGTATTTTTATGGCTAATAAAGAAATGAACTAGAGGGTACTCCGAGAGTACAAACCTCCGCCTACTGTAAAATTCATTTTTTTTATTAGTTCTAAGTGTAAATATGTTAACTGCACACTACAAAGTTGTGGATGACAGTGTGGTGTAATGGTTATGTATCCAGCCTCTCACAGATTGCTGGTTCAAGTCCCACTGAGGTTTTTTTTTTTTTTTTATTTTTTTTTATAGTTTTTTGTGGTCCTTGATCTTTGACCCTGACCTTAAAAATTTAACTACAATTATATGATGTGTCATTGATCATTGTGGCTAAGTTTGGTGAGAATCGGATAAAAACAGTGGTCTCTAGGCAGTAAAATAATATTTTGTTAGTTGTGACCTTGACCTATGACCTTTTCCCCTCAAATTCGAAATCCTCCGAGCTTTTGGGCCCTAGTTCATTGTGGCCAAATTTTGTGAGAATCGGATAAAAACTGTGGCCTCAACGCTGTTGACAGACACACACACAAACATACAGGGGTGAAAACATAACCTCCTTGGCTGAGGTAATGAATGAATGAAAGTATACAGGAAAAAGAACATATCTCAAGTTGCACAGCAACAGTACATGAAGGTGATATGGTAGAAACTGCACACCAGTGGGTGTAATGCCATTAGATAGAAGCTCTACTGAACCTACCCCAAGTTGCACAGCAACAGTACATGAAGGTGATATGGTAGAAACTGCACAACCAGTGGGGGTAATGCCATTAGATAGAAGCTCTACTGAACCTACCTCAAGTTGCACAGCAACAGTACATGAAGGTGATATGGTAGAAACTGCACAACCAGTGGGGGTAATGCCATTAGATAGAAGCTCTACTGAACCTACCTCAAGTTGCACAGCAACAGTACATGAAGGTGATATGGTAGAAACTGCACAACCAGTGGGGGTAATGCCATTAGATAGAAGCTCTACAGAAGCTGCTTTAGTTAATGTTTTTATATCATCTTGATAACTGCACAGTATAGAGTAAACATCATTTGTTGAACACACAACAAAAGCTAAAAAAAGGAGAAAAATATATACATTTTACTACCTAAAAAACTACTATAAACAATTGTTTTCAACAATTTATAAATTTTATTATTTAAAATACATCCAGAAACCGATCCTTGAATTAAACAAAATATTGAAAATCCATTTTAAAAAAGGCATCAAAAGCCATACCATTTACTTGGGTAACCTCATATTGGTTTTTAAGTGATCGTATTCCTCTAGCAACATCCAACATCAAATCTGTATTATTCTCTAGGATTGCATCCTTATATGGGAACTATGAATATTCAACAAAAAACATTAGAATAAATGATTATTCATCAAAGTCATTTGAATATTTTGTATCACATATTTTTTGTGGACAATGAGAAGACAGCAATTATGACGATTATGATGGGATGATGGGGTAACAGTAATAAAAATGACAAAAGAGCTAATATTATTAGAGATGATCATGATGATAATAAAATAACCTTCTTTAAAGATGTATTGTCCCCCAAAAAACATGAAAAATGAAGATTAATTAAATCAGACTTTGAATATGTTATTTTGTAGTTTTAATAAAGTTAATCACTTAAAAAAAATAATGTTTTCACAAATAAATGGTTAAATTCAACCAAAATCCATTGGCTGGTAGCCAATTTGACCATGTTTTGCTTTAAATTACATTTTTTTCAAGTAAATACTTTTTTTTTCGATCAAATTTTTGGTCAAAGTAGATAACTATTATGTTACATTAAAATGGAAATATACATTTTTAAATTAGTTTAATAATTAAATGTCGGGGATGGATTTAAATAACTTTTGTAACTTTATATATGCATAATTTAAAAAAAACTTACTTCTTCAGTAGTTGGGTATTGTGCAACACAAATGCTAGGAACATGTTGTAGGCCGGGTAATCTCTGATACAGCTCCTCTGTAAGGTAAGGCATGAAGGGGCTTAGAAGCCTCAGGCCAGCCTCAATACACATGAACAGTACAGAGCGTGAAACATTACCAGAGCCTGATTCATCATTATATAATGAAGGCTTGATGGTCTCCTTTGTATAATAAAAAGAAAAGATTGTAGGTAATTCTTCAAAAACCAGGCACCTTGGCCTTATTCACTGGATTTGTTATATTAGGCATCTCAGAAACTAGCAGCTGATAAACATTAAACAGTTTCTAGTGCAATAAAATGTTTTAATTAGTATTACTGTATATAATTATTGATATTACTAAACTTAATATCAATTGAACACTTTTGTGTTTAATCTAATTGATATACATATATAGTATCTCATACCAGGTACACATCACACAGACATTTGTGCCAAAAGTGACGTATTGCTGATGTCACGACTCTCAGCTTGTAATCATGAAAACCTGAATTGCAAATTTCCGCTGTATGGCTGAGCTTAGAAAGGATCCAGCGGTCGATAGCTCTGCTGTTTTGCATAACCTGGAGGCAATATACAGAGAAAAATAAATTCAATAAATTGAGAATTGCACAATTACAAAACGTTTGTATTGAATCCAATTATATAACTAGAAAGCCACTCCGAGAGGGCATACCTCCGCCTACTGTAAAATTCTCCTACATAAGATTTTTCCGGTAAAAAAAAAAATATATATATATATTTGTGCGTGTCTTATTATGCTGTTTGTGATTTAGGCTAATTTCATTACAAGCATGTGTATGCGAGTTTGGTGTAATGGTTATGTAACGAGCCTTTCAATTAACAATAGCTTCAGTCGACTAACAATAGAACAGCAACGCGAAAATCAAACGAGTGAATTTGAAAAGAAATAGGTTTTTTTAAACTACTCGCATAAACAAAACGTGCACTTTAAATCAGATTATGTTTTAAAATTACAAATCACAAATTATAACTCTTGCCTCTTGTTAAAAAATGAAGTTTTTTGGACAAGTACTCGAGAAAATGCAATTTCAGTTTACTTGTTACTTTAAGACTGCTCGCCGGCTTTTGAAAAATTCTGTCCTATCTTTTAACACTAGCAGGTCTAAAAAAGTATACTAGAAAGTGGTCCAGAATTGGGACTGTGGTCCCAAATGGTCCCAAAATTTAATGGAATGGTCCTTGACCACATATCTATATGTCTCTTCATTTTGGTAAAGATCTTGTAATTACTTTTTGAGTAATCCTGCTAACAAACAAACAAACTAGCCTTCGCGCATAGCGCGATACTTGGCCAAATCAAAATTGGCCTCCTAAACAAACTTGACTTTGACCGATTTTAACCCGATCAAAGTTCAGTATATGTCATAAACCTCCAATGTAAAATGAAAATAGAGACATAATTTCTCTAGATTTAATTATAAATCAGCCGTATAATTTATATACTAAGAAATATACTTGAACAAACAATAAAAAAAAATCTGATTTCGTTTCATTTCCCAAGGTGAGACTCGATCTCGGTAACTTAAATGCTGTAGACACCAGCACAGACCACCGAGCCATACACAACTGACTAACATTTGAAGATAGATTCCTATGTGTATTTACCATTGTGAGCGATAGAGCGATGACAAACACACACACAAACCGAACCGAACAATAGAACAGCACGCGGAAAAAACACACGGGTGAATTTGAAAAGAAATAGGTTTTTAAAACTATTCGCATCAAAAAACCTGTACATTAAATCTAATTATGTTTTAAAATTACAAATCACAAATTATAACACTTGCCTCTTGTACAAAAATGAAGTTTTTTGGACAAGTAGTTCTCGAGAAAATGCAATTTTAGTTTACTTGTTAATTTAAGACTGCTCACCGGCTTTTTATAATTCTGTCCACACTAGCAGGTCTGAACATAATTTTTAAAAGTGGCCCAGAATTGGAACCGTGGTCCGGATTTTAACCAAAATTGGGCGGTGTCTTCCTTGCACCAGGTGACATGTCTGGTAGTAATTTGGAGTCATTCGAATCAAAACTGTGAGCGCTAGTGTGATGACAAACAAACAAACAAACAAACAGATCAACATACAGTACTTGGCCAATTTTCAATTTGGCCAAGTAACAAACTAGCCTTCGCGCATAGCGCGATACTTGGCCAAATCAAAATTGGCCTCCTGACATTGACCCAATTTTCACCAAAAGTGTATGTCTTATGCTGTGTGATTTAGGCTAATTTCACTACAATCATGTGTATACGAGTTTGGTGTACAGGTTATGTAACCAGCCTTTCAACGAACAATAGCTTCAGTCGGCTAACAATAGAACACCAACGCTAAAAACACACGGGTGAATTTGAAGAGAAATAGGTTTTGTAAACTACTCGCATCAAAAAACCTCTATATTAAATCTAATTTAGTTTTAGAATTACAAATCACAAATTATAACACTTGCCTCTTGTACAAAAATGAAGTTTTTTGGACAAGTAGTTCCCGAGAAAATGCAATTTAAGTACTTGTTAATTAAAGACTGCTCACAGGCTTTTTATAATTCTGTCCTATCTTTTAACACTAGCAGGTCTGAAAATAATTTTTTAAAGTGGCTCAGAATTGGAACCGTGGTCCGGATTTTAACCAAAATTGGGCGGTGTCTTTCTTGCACCAGGTGACATGTCTGGTAGTAATTTGGAGTCATTCGAATCAAAACTGTGAGCGCTAGAGTGATGACAAACAAACAAACAAACAACTAGCCTTCGCGTATAGCGCGATACTTGGCCGAATCAAAATTGGCCTTGGCCTTGACCTTGACCGATTTTAACCCGATCAAAGTTAAGTATATGTCATAAACCTCCCATGTAACATAAAAATAGAGACTTAATTTCTCTAGATTTGATTATAAATCAGCCGTATAATTTATATACTAAGAAATATACTTGAATAAACAATACGAATAATTAAAAAAAAATCTGATTTCGTTTCATTTCCCAAGGTGAGACTCGATCTCGGTAACTTAAATGCTGTAAACACCAGCACAGACCACCGAGCCATACACAACTGACTAACATTTGAAGAAAGATTCCGATGTGTATTTACCACTGTGAGTGATAGAGCGATGACAAACACACACACACAAACCGAACAATAGAACAGCAACGCGAAAAACACACTGGTGAATTTGAAGAGAAATAGGTTTTGTAAACTACTCGCATCAAAAAACCTGTATATTAAATCAATTTATGTTTTAAAATTACAAATCACCAATTATAACTCTTGCCTCTTGTACAAAAATGAAGTTTTTTGGAGAAGTAGTTCTCGAGAAAATGCAATTTTAGTTTACTTGTTAATTGAAGACTGCTCACCGGCCTTTGATAATTCTGTCCTTTCTTTTAACACTAGCAGGTCTAAAAGTAATTTTTAAAAGTGGTCCAGAATTGGGACCGTGGCCCGGATTTTAACCAAAATTGGGCAGTGTTGTTCTTGCACCAGGTGACATGTATGGTAGAAATTTGGAGTCATTCGAACCAAAACTGTGAGCGCTAGAGTGATGACAAACAAACAAACAAACAAACAAACTAGCCTTCGCGCATAGCGCGATACTTGGCCAAATCAAAATTGGCCTCCTGACATTTACCCAATTTTCACCAAAAGTGTATGTCTAATTATGCTGTGTGTTTTAGGCTAATTTCACTACAATCATGTGTATACGAGTTTGGTGTACAGGTTATGTAACCAGCCTTTCAACCAGGGGTGGCGCCAGGATCTTCTCGACGCGGGGGCTACATTCCCCGACGAGGGGGCTATGCGAGCGAAGCGAGCATCACAAGGCTGGGGGCCAGGGGGCCGCCAAGGGCCCCCGGTGGGGGTCCAGGGGGAGAAGCCCCCGGAAGCAACGCGTTCTAGCGTCATTTGAGGTCATTTTAATCAGATTTAGGGTAGCCATTTTTTCCATTTTTTATAATGCATAAATAAAATACTGCGTGCAAAAAAACGATGCGCGATGACTGTTTCAATCCATATTTTTCAATTTAAAAAATAAAAGTTCAAAGAAAATTTAGAAAAATAGAGTTGGAGGTCCTGGAAATTGGACTTATTATACTTCAAAACATGAAACAAAATATATAAGTCCCTATCATGGTTGTGACTGAGCTACGAAATTTTTGAAAAATAGAGATGTTAGGTCCCGGAAAATGCACTTCTTGTAATTCGAAATATGACCAGCTTTATTGTTGGGGCTGAGCTAAGAAAATGTTTAAAACTAGAGCTGCAGGTCTTCAAAAAATTGCATTTTATACTTTGGAAACATCAGGCCCAGAGGCTTAAAAAACGCAAGCGTAGACCTTTTTCAGAGTCGGGGAAATAAGTTTATTCCTCCCAAGTGTATGCCTGCGTACCATCTGGACTTCTGAGTGGTGAGAAATTCATGACATACAGGACATTGAAAATTTAATAACTTCTATAATAAGATGTTGGCTAAGCGAAAATGGCATGTTTTTTTGTTTAGTAATGGATGAAATATTTATTTTAGGTGCCCCACGGTACAGAAGGTTACTTGTAAATTAAAAAATTGGTGAACATACGAACAATTAACATAATTCGTTTTTGCTGTAGTGTAGCGTACGTCGACACAGTACACGACGTAACCGTCGGTAAACTTCGCCTGGAAAATAACTACAGTACACATTTTGGTCCCTGGATGGAACATGATATCACGACCCAACGTTGAACGATTCGTACAAAGGGATACCGCCAGACAAGTGCGTACCTATAGCTATATTGTTTAGTAGTAAGTTAGATCGCTGGCAATAATGAATGCATATAAAGTGCATAATATCACTCTGACGTACTCTCACGGTCAATGAAACGTCGAGGTTTTCTAGGCGCTGAAGCTACGAAGTGAACGCGAACGAATTATATTCCCCGACAAAAAGTACCCGAACCGTCGGTAAACTTCGCCTGGAAAATAACTACATTACACATTTTGGTCCCTGGATGGAACTTGATATCACGCGTCTCGACCCAACGTTGAACGATTCGTACAAAGGGATACCGCCAGACAAGTGCGTACCTTGCTAATGTTTAGTAGTAAGTTAGATCACTGGCAATAATGAATGCATATAAATTGCATAATAGCACTCTGACGTACTCTCACGGTCAATGAGACGTCGCGGTAACTACCAAGTGAACGCAAACGTTTTTTACTGTATATTATATTCCCCGACAAAAAGTACCCGTGTTCCCTTCGGTAACCGTCGGTAAACTTCGTCTGGAAAATAACTGCATTACACATTTTGGTCCCTGGATGGAACATGATATCACGCGTCTCGACCCAACGGTGAACGATTCGTACAAAGGAATACCGCCAAACAAGTGCGTACTAGCTATTGTTTAGTAGTTAGATCTCTGGCAATAATGAATGCATAAAAGTGCATAATAGCCCTCTGACGTACTCTCACGGTCAATGGAACGTCGTGGTTTTCTGGGCGCTGAAGCTATATGAAGTGAACGCGAACGTTTTTTACTGTATGTTATATTCCCCGACAAAAAGTACCCGTGTTCCCCGACGGGGGGGCTAGGCTCCCCGACAAGGGGGCTAGAGCCCCCGTAGCCCCCCCCCCCCCCCCCCCCCCCGCTGGCGCCACCACTGCTTTCAACGAACAATAGCTTCAGTCGGCTAACAATAGAACACCAACGCTAAGAACACACGGGTGAATTTGAAAAGAAATAGGTTTTGTAAACTACTCGCATCAAAAAACCTCTATATTAAATCTAATTTAGTTTTAAAATTACAAATCACAAATTATAACACTTGCCTCTTGTACAAAAATGAAGTTTTTTGGACAAGTACTTCCCGAGAAAATGCAATTTAAGTACTTGTTAATTTAAGACTGCTCACCGGCTTTTGATAATTCTGTCCTATCTTTTAACAATAGCAGGTCTGAAAATAATTTTTAAAAGTGGCCCAGAATTGGAACAGTGGTCCAGATTTTAACCAAAATTGGGCAGTGTTGTCCTTGCACCAGGTTACATGTATGGTAGTAATTTGGAGTCATTCGAATCAAAACTGTGAGCGCTAGAGTGATGACAAACAAACAAACAAACAAACAAACAAACAAACTAGCCTTCGCGCATAGCGCGATACTTGGCCAAATCAAAATTGGCCTCCTGACATTGACCCAATTTTCACCAAAAGTGTATGTCTTATGCTGTGTGATTTAGGCTAATTTCACTACAATCATGTGTATACGAGTTTGGTGTACAGGTTATGTAACCAGCCTTTCAACGAACAATAGCTTCAGTCGGCTAACAATAGAACACCAACGCTAAAAACACACGGGTGAATTTGAAAAGAAATAGGTTTTGTAAACTACTCGCATCAAAAAACCTCTATATTAAATCTAATTTAGTTTTAAAATTACAAATCACAAATTATAACACTTGCCTCTTGTACAAAAATGAAGTTTTTTGGACAAGTAGTTCCCGAGAAAATGCAATTTAAGTACTTGTTAATTTAAGACTGCTCACCGGCTTTTTATAATTCTGTCCTATCTTTTAACACTAGCAGGTCTGAGCATAATTTTTAAAAGTGGCCCAGAATTGGAACCGTGGTCCGGATTTTAACCAAAATTGGGCGGTGTCTTCCTTGCATCAGGTGACATGTCTGGTAGTAATTTGGAGTCATTCGAATCAAAAGTATGAGCGCTAGAGTGATGACAAACAAACAAACAAACAAACAAACAAACTAGCCTTCGCGCATAGCGCGATACTTGGCCAAATCAAAATTGGCCTCCTGACATTGACCTAAATTTGCACCAAAAGTGTGTGTCTTATGCTGTGTGATTTAGGCTAATTTCATTACTATCATGTGTATACGAGTTTAGTGTACAAGTTATGTAACCAGCCTTTCAATGAACAATAGCTTCAGTCGGCTAACAATAGAACAGCACGCGGAAGACACACGGGTGAATTTGAAAAGAAATAGGTTTTGTAAACTGCTCGCATCAAAAAACCTCTATATTAAATCTAATTCAGTTTAAAAATTACAAATCACAAATTATAACTCTTGCCTCTTGTACAATAATGAAGTTTTTTGGACAAGTAGTTCCCGAGAAAATGCAATTTAAGTTTACATGTTAATTTAAGACTGCTCACCAGATTTTGATAATTCTGTCCTATCTTTTAACACTAGCAGGTCTGAACATAATTTTTAAAAGTGGTCCAGAATTGGTACCGTGGTCCAGATTTTAACCAAAATTGGGCGGTGACGTCCTTGCACCAGGTGACATGTATGGTAGTAATTTGAAGTCATTCGAATCAAAACTGTGAGCGCTAGAGTGATGACAAACAAACAAACAAACAAACAAACAAACAGACAAACAAACTAGCCTTCGCGCATAGCGCGATACTTGGTCAAATCAAAATTGGCCTCCTGACATTGACCTAATTTTCACCTAAAGTGTGTTTCTTATGCTGTGTGATTTAGGCTAATTTCACTACAATCATGTGTATACGAGTTTGGTGTAAAGGTTATGTTCAACTAACAATAGCTTCAGTCGACTAACAATAGAACAGCAACGCGACAAACACAAGGGTGAATTTGAAAAGAATTAGGTTTTTTAAACTATTCGCATAAAAAAAACCTGTATATTAAATCAACTTTATGTTTTAAAATTACAAATCACAAATTATAACTCTTGCCTCTTGTACAAAAATGAAGTTTTTTGGACAAGTAGTTCTCAAGAAAATGCAATTTTAGTTTACTTGTTAATTTAAGACTGCTCACCGGCTTTTGATAATTCTGTCCTATCTTTTAACACTAGCAGGTCTGAAAATAATTTTTAAAAGTGGTCCAGAATTGGGACCGTGGCCTAGATTTTAACCAAAATTGGGCAGTGTCGTCCTTGCACCAGGTGACATGTATGGTAGTAATTTGGAGTCATTCGAATCAAAACTGTGAGCACTAGAGTGATGACAAACAAACAAACACACAAACCAAACAGATCAACATACTTGGCCAATTTTCAATTTGGCCAAGTAACAAACACACAAACCAAACAGATCAACATACTTGGCCAATTTTCAATTTGGCCAAGTAACTAGCCTTCGCGCATAGCGCGATACTTGGCCAAATCAAAATTGGCCTCCTAAACAAACTTGACCTTGACCGATTTTAACCCGATCAAAGTTCAGTATATGTCATAAACCTCCCATGTAACATGAAAATAGAGACATAATTTCTCTGGATTTAATTATAAATCAGCCGTATAATTTATATAATAAGAAATATACTTGAACAAACAATAAAAAAAAATCTGATTTCGTTTCATTTCCCAAGGTGAGACTCGATCTCGGTAACTTAAATGCTGTAGACACCAGCACAGACCACCGAGCCATACACAACTGACTAACATTTGAAGAAAGATTCCTTTGTGTATTTACCATTGTGAGCGATAGAGCGATAGAGCGATGACAAACACACACACAAACCGAACCGAACAATAGAACAGCACGCGGGAAAAACACACGGGTGAATTTGAAAAGAAATAGATTTTGTAAACTACTCGCATCAAAAAACCTGTACATTAAATCTAATTATGTTTTAAAATTACAAATCACAAATTATAACACTTGCCTCTTGTACAAAAATGACGTTTTTTGGAGAAGTAGTTCTGGAGAAAATGCAATTTTAGTTTACTTGTTAATTTAAGACTGCTCACCGGCCTTTGATAATTCTGGCCTTTCTTTTAACACTAGCAGGTCTGAAAGTAATTTTTAAAAGTGGTCCAGAATTGGGACCGTGGTCCGGATTTTAACCAAAATTGGGCAGTGTCGTCCTTGCACCAGGTGACATGTATGGTAGAAATTTGAAGTCATTCGAACCAAGACTGTGAGCGCTAGAGTGATGACAAACAAACAAACAAACAAACAAACACACACACAAACCGCACCAATCAACATACTTGGCCAATTTTCAATTTGGCCAAGTAACTAGCCTTCGCGCATAGCGCGATACTTGGCCAAATCAAAATTAGCCTCCTGACATTGACCCAATTTTCACCAAAAGTGTATGTCTTATGCTGTGTGATTTAGGCTAATTTCACTACAATCATGTGTACACGAGTTTGGTGTACAGGTTATGTAACCAGCCTTTCAACGAACAATAGCTTCAGTCGGCTAACAATAGAACACCAACGCTAAGAACACACGGGTGAATTTGAAAAGAAATAGGTTTTGTAAACTACTCGCATCAAAAAACCTGTATATTAAATCAAATTCAGTTTTAAAATTACAAATCACAAATTGTTACTCTTGCATCTTGTACAAAAATGAAGTTTTTTGGACAAGTAGTTCTCGAGAAAATGCAATTTAAGTTTACATGTTAATTTAAGACAGCTCACCGGCTTTTGATAATTCCGTCCTATCTTTTAACACTAGCAGGTCTGAAAATAATTTTTAAAAGTGGCCCAGAATTGGAACCGTGGTCCAGATTTTAACCAAAATTGGGCGGTGTCGTCCTTGCACCAGGTGACATGTATGGTAGTAATTTGAAGTCATTCGAATCAAAACTGTGAGCGCTAGAGTGATGACAAACAAACAAACAAACAAACTAGCCTTCGCGCATAGCGCGATACTTGGCCAAATCAAAATTGGCCTCCTAAACACATTTGACCTTGACCGATTTTAACCCGATCCAAGTTCAGTATTATGTAATAAAGATCCCTTGTAACATGAAAATAGAGACATAATTTCTCTAGATTTAATTATAAATCAGCCGTATAATTTATATACTAAGAAATATACTTGAACAAACAATAAAAAAAAATCTGATTTTGTTTCATTTCCCAAGGTGAGACTCGATCTCGGTAACTTAAATGCTGTAGACACCAGCACAGACCACCGAGCCATACACAACTGACTAACATTTGAAGAAAGATTCCTATGTGTATTTACCATTGTGAGCGATAGAGCGATGACAAACACACACACAAACCGAACCGAACAATAGCACAGCAACGCGAAAAAAACACACGGGTGAATTTGAAAAGAAATAGGTTTTGTAAACTACTCGCATCAAAAAACCTGTACATTAAATCTAATTATGTTTTAAAATTACAAATCACCAATTATAACACTTGCCTCTTGTACAAACATGAAGTTTTTTGGACAAGTAGTTCTCGAGAAAATGCAATTTTAGTTTACTTGTTAATTTAAGACTGCTCACCGGCCTTTGATAATTCTGTCCTTTCTTTTAACACTAGCAGGTCTGAAAGTAATTTTTAAAAGTGGTCCAGAATTGGGACCGTGGTCCGGATTTTAACCAAAATTAGGCAGTGTCGTCCTTGTACCAGGTGACATGTATGGTAGTAATTTGGAGTCATTCGAACCAAAACTGTGAGCGCTAGAGTGATGACAAACAAACAAACAAACAAACAAACAAACACACACACAAACCGCACCAATCAACATACTTGGCCAATTTTCAATTTGGCCAAGTAACTAGCCTTCGCGCATAGCGCGATACTTGGCCAAATCAAAATTGGCCTCCTAAACACATTTGACCTTGACCGATTTTAACCCGATCCAAGTTCAGTATATGTAATAAAGATCCCTTGTAACATGAAAATAGAGACATAATTTCTCTAGATTTAATTATAAATCAGCCGTATAATTTATATACTAAGAAATATACTTGAACAAACAATAAAAAAAAATCTGATTTCGTTTCATTTCCCAAGGTGAGACTCGATCTCGGTAACTTAAATGCTGTAGACACCAGCACAGACCACCGAGCCATACACAACTGACTAACATTTGAAGAAAGATTCCTATGTGTATTTACCATTGTGAGCGATAGAGCGATGACAAACACACACACAAACCGAACCGAACAATAGAACAGCACGCGGAAAAAACACACGGGTGAATT